>NC_092592.1:39872500-39895000 GCF_047663525.1 Anas platyrhynchos | reverse complement strand
TTCTCTGCTCCCACAAGCGTCCACAACTGGCAGCTCCACTAATAAAATGAGAGTATTTTCAGTTCAGTCCCACCGATGCTCCAGCAAGGACTGAGAAAGCAACAGGAGAGGGCAACACAAGTATTTTCCAGCCCTCTAAAGCATGGAACATCACCACTCACAACATCTTAACCAGCAGAAACACCAGTGGAGGCTGGGGGAGCCCCTTCAAGATGCGCCTGCTCACCCCGTCAAAAGTGAATGAAATGGGATTTTTAGAGAGAGAGAGCAAGCAAATTGCCCTGAAATAAAACAAAAGGGCTGCCAGAGCCACCACCGGCATTGCTGTGCTTTATCCCTCTTGCTCCAAACGCCTCCTCTGCACGCTGTCCCGCATTAGCAGCACGCCGGCTGCTCCCTTGTAAGACAAAAATTTTAAGTCACACAGAAAACAAGCTTGTTTACTTGGCATTAATTAGAGCAAATAAGATAAAGCAGTCAGCTAGTGAGATTCCTTCATTTTATCACTGCTCTTGTTTGACTGTTGACAATCTCTGTGGGGTTATTCTGTATGTCTATTGCAAAATAAATCATATTTTAAGTTATCACTTCTGGTTCAGGTTTTAATTTGCTGGACTTCATTTGGGAAAAAAACACGCCTTTTCTCCCTCAAACATTTGCAAAGCAATAATTAACGGGATGCCAATATTTCAGTCCTAATGACTATCTAATCTTAGTGGTGCATGTATAGAGAATTTTAATATTTCATAATATTTTATTTCAGTTGCACCAGACTGAAGCTGCAGCTGAGTTTATCCACAGATTAAATTGTTTTAAATCACTGAAGTAAAAATATTACTTCATTTCTCTGTCTTTTCTTGACATTGCAAAATTAAAAGAGTCACTCATTTTTAAAGATCTGTGGGGAAAAAACGCTCTCTCCTATTTTGCTGGGTAGCACGGCATCCTGGCGGAGCCTCCCACGTTACAAGCAGCAGCTCCCAGTCTAGCAAAGGAAACCCCACAGCAGGTTTCTGCCCGAGTCCTGTCCCCACTGCGATGCTGTGCCAGGACCAGTGGTGCCAAGACCTCGCTGCAGCTGGAAACCTACCCGAAGTGAGGGGCCGGAGAGGTGGAAAACTCTTGCACAGGGGTGTTGGAGAGCCTCGGCTGTCCCTCTCCCAAATCCTCACCCTGCGAGGATGGAGAGCTGGGACCATAGCTCAGTGAGAAGCGTGGTCGCACAGGTTCACCTTGAACTGCAGGACAATGAACCCAGCTCTTTTCTGCAGGTTTCTCCAAACGTAACAGCACCAAATTGAAATTTTCTGAACTGCATGACAACAAACCTTTGTACCCATTAATTTCCAGTTCTGAGATATCTGTTCCGTATGAAAAAACATGTTACTGCATAATAAAGCTTGTTACTAAAAGTATTTAATATTCATAATGTTTTAGTAAGTAGCAAATTCTCATTAAAACAACTGTGGTGCTTGCACCGCTGGTTTCTACGAGTCTTCACTTAGCAAGAACAATGCACCGAAATACTACCGCAACGTCTTTGTTTGCAGGAAGAATAAACTCTTGGTAAGGTATTTATCGTGATAAGCGCATTGTTTGCACTTCGGCACCAATGCCACTCCACATTTCTGCAGCACACAAGTAACAGCACAATGAAAATAAAGTTTTAATTATTTAAGCCTATGTACCCATACACACAAATGCATATGCCCACTGTCTCGGGCCAGTACCATCACACTGATCCATGGCACTGCAGGTGCTGGTGCAAGACATGGGTTTTGCTGCACCACAGAAGAGGAAGCTGTTCCTTAAAAGGATCTTCCCAATACTGGCAGCATTTCACTAAAATATTTGTTGAGCATTACTTGTGGTAAAGTCCAATTATGGATGTGAATAGCACACAGGACTGCTAAACGTAAATCTTGCCCCACTCTGGCACCTCCCTCCTTACCTTGCAGCTTCTTGGAATACCTTGTGGCATCCCAGTATGATCTGGCTGAGGCACTGGTGCTGCTGGTGACCCCGTTGTGCCCACACAAGCCCTCCCCATGAGCACTGCTTGAGGCCAGCCCCAAAGACAGCTGATCCAGGGATGGCCTCTACATCACATACCGCATCAAACAGATTTGGGTCTGCTTCCAAGGGCAAGCAGCAGTAAGGGCTGCATGACATAGATGCAGGTCACCCGTGGGATCAACTGGGCACCGCTAGAGGGGCACAATCACCCCAAATTTCAAGTCCACACGTCAACTTTCTCAAGCCTTGATGCATACTTTGCACAGCCAAGACCATCAAAATATAGAGTGAACTTTCAGCAATAAAAATAGTTAAGAGCACTTCTAACAGTGAAACCACAGGATTTTGCATTACGTGTTGACTGCATAAAATCATTAAGATTTAATTTAATTTATACCAATCAGCCCGAGGTGAAGGCGCATGAAATTAACTTCACGGAGTACATTCTGTATTTTATTATGCAATGTACCTTAAAAGCTGTATTAATATATCCATGTAGTTGACAGAGATGAGCCAACTCCCTAAATTAAGATTAAAAATTTGTGTTTCTTTATATACATATATACACGAGCATTTAACTCTTTCATTCATGTTGCACAAAATCATCTACCAATTATTATTGATCCTAATAGTTTATTAAAGCTTCCCGAATAGTCAGATAATTATCATGAACAAATCTTATCGATGCCTCAGTACTTTATATTGAAACTGGTTCCAAAATCCTAGCTGCCAGTACAGCAGTTCCTTGCAATACATTAAAACAGCGAACAGTTAGTGACCATCTTTGACAGCTCATGGAGAACAGACGAGATCCCAGAGGATCTGCAAAGATGGGGAAAAAAGAGACAGGAAGAAATTATAGACTAGTCAAACTTTGATATTGGGAGAGATAATGGAACAAATTATTAAAATATTTATAAGCATCTCAGGTTCATAAGGTTATAAACCACCAAACAAATCTAATCTTCTTCTTTGACAAGATAATTGGCCTCATGGATAAGGCGAGAGCAATAGGGGCAATATATACTGACTTTAGGAAGATTTTTATATACCTTTGCTGATGACATTCTCATAAAAGAGAGGGAAATACAATCTAAATTAACAGAGTTTAAGGTCAAGGCCAAGAAAAGTTTTAAAAATTTAAGCAGAACTCCTTACGGCAAAGACTGCAAGGGAAACAGAACCTCGGTGTGAAACATCGCGTTCTGCACTGATGGAAGCTGCAAGTCCCAGGACACGTTTCAGCTGGCAATGGGATACACCCAAATAGACCGGCCCCTTCAAGTATTGGTTATCAAACTGCGATGGCATTGCTCCTCTAGATTCTGCAATATGTGGTTATGTCTGAATTGTACCCTAGTTTTTATTAATGATTTGATTAGCGACTGTACTTATAATGGATAACAAGCTGGAGTACAATCCAACCAGTTTATGTGAAACAATCAGAAGTTGAAATTATTCTGACAAATAAAAAAAAGTCCAAGCCAGCATGATAAGAGAGTCACGATCAAGTGGAGAATGCAACCAGTAAGAAGAGAAAATCAATTACACGCACACTAAGAAAGGACTGTTAAACAACTAGGCAGCGGCAATTCAAAACAGCCCTGGGATCTGTACTGGGCTGCAAACTTAATCCAAGCTGACAGTGCCATACCATAAGAAATAAGGTAGGTCTTGGTCTGGGATGTATCAGCAGGAGGATCTCATGCAGAACATAAGCAATTATCCTGTTGTACGCAGCGGCGAGGCCCCCCGGAAGCGCTGTGCCCAAATTTTGAAATTGCACACTGCGACAGAGCCATCGGAGGCACGGGGTAAAGACAATGATGAGAAGAGGACAGGTGTAGATAAGAAAAATCAACTAACGCTCCTTGCCCGATTTACTTGTAGTTATATGCCTCAAAAATGAGTCTTCTAAGACACTATTTAGCAATGTTTATACAGGGGGCTGATTGATTTCCTGACTCTTCGCTAGCATATGAAGAAATAGGACTGATCTGGAAGGCGAGACTTTATGTGGGCATTAAGACACTTTTTCAAAGCATTTTATAAACATATGCAGCTTCCTAGGCAAAAGTCAGGGTGAAGTAAGTATGGCAATGCTGAGGTCCACCCAGCTCAAAAGTGTCACTCTGGGTTGAACAAGATGATCTCCAGAGGTCTCCTCCAACTTCAAGTGTTCTGTCATTTTTGTTGTTTTCTAAGATTTTTGCTTATTAACAATTACGAAGGATACAGGCATCATAAAAACAAGAGTATCACAGAATCATGAAAGGGCAGAAAATGTTCTTTGAGGCTGAGATTAGAAAATCAATGGAGGAAGAGCAATGGTCTGGTATCTGCCTCCAGCCAGAGTACGGGCTCAGAGGGAAAACTTCCCTAATGAAATTCAACACAAAGTCCTCCTCTTTAATGCCTTAACTAGGCATAAATTAACCTTTTATTCCTACCTGGTCACAGTGGAACTTTAGGATAAGGTAATGTTCCAGAATTAATAAAATTATGAATGGAATTAGTTATTTTCATATTTTTCACATCTGCACCTATTAACCTACCACCAACACTGCCTATTGTTTCTGAAGATATTTTCAATTGTTTTATATTGGTACTTAACCTTTTTTTTTTTTTTCCAGAGAAGGTGGTAACTCCTGCATAAGAACTTGAGCCCACTGAAAATAGGCACATTTTTCTAGTTACCTCTCAAAACCTTTGGTAGTCTGTAGACTTGAAAAAATCTGTGCATCCTATGCAGAAAAATCACCAAGCTCCTATAAGGGAACTTCTTCATAGTTGAGGTCTGTGGAGGCAGCATCTTCAGAAAACTTTTGCTGTTGACAAGCAATCACTTTGTTAAGATTGCTTATAACAGTAACAGGACATTAAAATACACACATAAAAAACCCAAAGGCTAACGAGATACTTATTTCCACGTCACCTGAAAATGCCCAAGGCTTCCTCACAAAAATAAGCTTTATTACTTATTTTATTTTATTTTATTTTATTTTATTTTATTTTATTTTATTTTTTTCTGATAAGATAAATTCAGTATCGGAAAGGAAACATCTCAATGTTCCTCTGATTCATCTGACTCCTGCTCAGTTTCTGAACTAGTGAACAGTTTTGGAATATTTGCCAACGGAATCCATCCTGATTAATCCAAAATTGACCTTGTGCAATAAATATTAGAAATACTGCCCTATAAACATGTTTTTGAAACTGCTTGGACAGAAGGAAATCAGTGACATTACTCTTCAGTGACAAAGGACTTTGCTCCAAAATGATTAGCTATAACTGAAAAAAGTAAATAAAAAATCATACACGAAAAGCCAGAACTTAACCATTTCCAGCAACATTATTCCAATCAGCAGGTGCAGCAGGGACGGGAAAAAAGCTGTTTTGAATTAAAACGATATGCTTTTTGGTACAAGCTGTATGCGAGGTTCGAGTCAGGCCCCGTGTCTCAGCACAGAGACTTTGGAAGGTGCAATGAAGTGCGAGTCCTGTCCTCACCACACAGAGTAAAATGTCAGCAGGATGGGAGGGGTCTTGAAGGACCATAAATAAGCAATGTGCCCCAGAGGTGATAAATATTCAAGGTTTTTCCCCCCTGAAATCTCTGCTCCAGACCTACAAAGCACTGCCAGCCCTGATCGCGGCATGGACCAACCTCTGAGCTCCTGCTGCCTACAAAGGAGAAAGCGGTAAATAGTCATGGACCCACACTGCCCGTGCCCCCGGATGCACGAGGAATCCCTTTTTCATATTTTAACGCCGGGAAGATCAGTGCTGACTGCACTGCTATATCCAGACGAAATACACCGGGTAAGTTTTGCATAGGCCACGCTTGGAAGTTGTGTGCCAGCTGCCAGCGCTTGCACGGAGGTGGCCAAGGATGCGCGATGGCTCACCCATGGCACACGTTAGGAAGGTCTGTTCTTATTTAATGCGCTGACTGTTAATAAAACATACAAAAAAAAAACCAACAAAAAAAAACAACTACACGTTTGTAAGAGCATTGCAAATAGAATTTAGATATTTAAGGAAATTCAGAGGGGTGTTTTTTCCTTTCTGGCTGAGGCAGTGGAGGCATGATGGGCACGCATTGCATCTCCAAAGCAAGTCCTTCTCCCTCAGCTGCCAAGGGGACTTTGTGCATATGCACAGGGGGAGCATATGGGGGACCTGCGGGTGCCAGGCTGCAGCCCCCAGCTCTCAGAAAAAAAACGAATAGCTGGTTGTAATTACAAACTAGGATCCTCACAAAGAGCAGTTGGGCTAAGAGTGGTGTAAGCAGCCACCAAGGCCACGTCAACACCAACCCTGACAGGTAATGGGGTAATTCACAGGAACACATTACGCTTCATGAGAGCACTTTATTTAGTAATGGATATCTACTGGTCTCTGCACGGATCGTATTACCCTGGCTCACAAGAAGCTCCTCTAGTCTATCAACCATGTTTTCGCACATACCGTGAAATATTTCTACTTTATATGGTCCATACTTGCACTTTATATTTAATACTGAAAAGTCCAGTAAATCCATACTGCAAACGTACGGTCTTTTTACAGTGTGTTCTGAGAGGGAGAAGACAAACAAACAGTAAAACAAATTAACCTTTACGGGCTTGACGGTTCGAGTAAAGCCAAAAATATGTAGTATTAAAGGCAGACTCGCTGTGCAGGCACCGAGGGGGCTTCGGATCCCGAATTTGCCGTGTTTCATCTGGGAGGACGGGCTGGTGTCTCTCCTCCCTGCTACCCACGCCGTACACCAAAGAGCTCCGCGCTGCATGAGCCGTGCAGCCGTTCCACTTGATGTTGCACAAATGCAACTTTTAAATTGCTCTTCAGAGCAGTCCCCCGGCAGCCGCTGACCTGCTGCAGCAGATCAAAGCCCCGCGCCCGAGCGGGTCAGCCCCTTTCATCCGGGCTGCCAGCACCGGTGCCGATGTACCTGCAGCTCCTGAGGAGGGCAGATGAAAGCGCTCTGCAGCCACCCCAGCAGCTACACGGGGTGCATATAGAATTAACGATGGTTAATTAAGGCTCGTATGGATATGCTATGGCAACGAAGATGCACGGGAACAGCTCATTAGACACGTAAGACGCAAACTATAGTAATGCATAAATTAAGGCAATGCCTTGAATAAAAGACTTTCTTTCCCATTTGATGTTGCACTTCTTCCTGATAAGCAAATGGACTTCTGTACAAAACTGTGGGCCAATTTCCTGACCACTACCTTCACAGTTTAAAGGAATTAAAAACACTGATAAAAAAAAAAACAACAAAACAACAACAACAAAAAATAACCCCCCAGCAACTACAACTGCTTTATTCCCATGCTTGCACTGGCATCAGAAACCATACAGCATCTGTTCCTTGTGCAATTACAACTGAAAAACAAAAACTTCAGTCCTTCCTTGTTAACAATTTCTGCTACTTTTACCAACACATCCTCGCCTCGACCTGAATTGCCGTCCCCACCTCCTGAGTGCATCTGCCTCTTGAGAAAAGGTGGGTGCACGGCACCACACTGCTGCGAGGGGAAGGAACACAGTGCCTAGCACATGAATCCGCAATAAAAGCTGCTATATTTACTATTAAAAAGCTCCTGAAGTCTGAAAACTCAATTTAACACATTTAAATTTCTACAGAGTTTAAAAAAAAAACAACTGTTTTAAATAAGAAGTTTTTACTACAGCTTAGTGCTAGCTGCTAGCAACATGTATTTGTTCTTGTCCAGAACAATTCAAGGAAAGAACTGCTCGTGTTAATAATCCTCATTTTATCTGCGTAAGCTGTTAAGACCACTTCAATTGTTTTCCAATCAGAGAAATTATATGAGCTAGATATCAACTGACATTTTGATTTTGTGGTTAAAAAAATGTTTTCCTATTTCCTCCTTTCTAGTTGTCTGTTCAATATACCTAGCCATAAAATACATCAAATATCCTAATGATAAATTCCGCCCCAGAGCGTGTATTTCTGTGATTCAGGAAGAGAGGAGGAGCACTTCTGCACTGCCTGGATTTGCTTGTTTGTTTGTTTTTTGCAAGAGTTAGCCTTTAAGTCATTTTTTCTTTTTTTTTGCAGACGCAGAGGCTAAAGCATTTTCTGAACAGGAGAACACGGTAACAAGGCTCTGCAAACCGGCTCGTATGAAGTGCCTGAGAGCACATCACAGGGCGCCATGTGCCGGTGAGATAAATATCGGTGCGTGTGTACGCGCATAGATCTGTGCACGCACACGCCGAGGCGCTTCAGGCTGCCGCGGCGCGGAGGTGAGAGCCTGGCGTCCCCGGGGAGGCGCGAAGGCTGCGTCAATCACAGCCAGCCTCCTGCCAGAAAAGCCACTTAGTGGCAGCTGGAAAGGTCACATCAGAAACACAACTTCCATCTCCACCAAAAGCCATCCCGTAAGGCTTTACAAATATTTGGAGTGTGATTCTCCAAATATGATTTGTCAAAACAACACAGTGTAACAACAATACGCCTAAAGAAAGCCTCTCTATAAATAGCCTGCTAGGGAGAAAAATGTTTACTTTATTTGCTGCATTTGAGAGCGAGGTAAAACCTAAACAAACTTTCAACACGAGCTGAGTTTACATATTCAAACTTCAACCGTGCCAAAGTTGCAGCCTAACTGGCACCAAAAACCCTAACAGAAAAGTCATATATTGACAAAACACACAGTCATAATAAAACCACATCCAGTTAATAACTTTGAAAACTAATGTTAACTCCTAGCACAATAGAAAAGTCTTCTTAAACGCAATAAAGCAGTGATATAATTTACTCTTAGCTCCTTTTCAAAACATTACTCTCTGCCCACAATCACATTCAGATTACAAAATTCCTTTTGTAGTTTTCTCCTAGCTGTGGGAATAAAATAAACCACTTAGATGACAGTAAAGTGTCTGTAAAATATATAACAGCAATAACTCCTGGTGGAAATGTGGCAGATATTTATACAAGAGCTAAAGCATGAAGCATTGTAAAAAAGGCTAACATGAAGGGTGTTTATTTTTAGAGGCCTCTTCCGGATGAGATCATGCGGTTTGAGGAAGCCTTTTGTAAGAACCCTGGTTTCACAGGTTTGTTCTTATATTCAATATGAGGTGTCAAGCGCTAAGTGCTGGGTGAAGACTTAACAGCCCCGTACCACCAGCACACGTGCTTGCTTAAAAATTTGGCCTGCAACGTATGCCTGATTGGGATATACCTGTTCTATTGAAGAAAAAAATCCGAGCAAGGTATTTGACACAGCCTCACATGGACATACATACACATTTTATGCGTGTCCTGCAGAGAATTCCATCTTGGTGGAAGCGAATGGATAAGTAATTGGGCAAGATTTTGGTAACAACAGCTAAAATGTCTCGCAAGAAAGCAAATTTGGCAGCCTGGAAGCAAGATGCAAAATGCTTCTCTCTCTTGCTAAGAAAAGGGAGGACAACAGCAGCTAACAATAACCTGCCTTAATGGCAACTTATTTCCAGGTTATTTTCTTCAGTTGTTTAACATGTAAATTAAGATAACAAATAATAACATAAGGAATGGTATTTATGAAACATGATGTCCATCTTGCTTGAGTAAGTTCAATGTGGTTGAGGTATCATGGAGAGAAGGATGCTTAATAGCTTACCCCCTCAAAAAAATCTGATTAAAAAGAGAACATTTTTTTTTTTCTACTAATTTAAAAGATCTCTACAGAAGGCTACACCAGTATGGCTATTATGACCATGGATGACTACATCGGGAGTTAATCTAAGTGAGAAGATATGTTAAGACCATGAAAAAAAAAAAACAACAACAACAAAAAAAGTAAAAAAACAAACAAGTAACAGCAAGTCCTCCAGCACGAACATGGGAGCTGGCTAACTGGTGCAACGCAAGGACCATTGCCGTGGCCACGTGAAACCATGCTGTTCCTTCATCCCACCTCACTAAAATCAACCTTCACCTGGAGACCGCTGCCAGATCCCTCTCACAGTGACAGGAATTAGCAGGGTTTTTCTACGACTGGAGAACAAATGCATTAATTTGGATATATAAAAAGTTACATGAAATTTAAGGTAGGCCAATGTAAATCAAATGCCCTAATGAACGGAGCCCTGGATGGCCACATTATTATGGGCGTTATGGGGAATGTACCCTTTAGCGTGTCACTGGTTACATCTTTTCAATATGTTTAAATATGTTCTCACAGAATTTAACCAATTGTTTAATTCCTTGACAAAAGAAATTAATCTAGATCAAAAAGCTACATTTTTAAAGGTGAAAAAAGAGAAAACATTGCTGTATCCCCTACTGCAAATGCACACCTTCCTGCAAAACCAATGGCACTTCATTTTGTTTAGGGCTTTTCTTCTTCTTTTTTTTTTTTTTTTTTTTTTTTTTAGGTGTTTGTTTTACAAAGCAACATCGTTTTCAATGTTAAATCCACAGGGTCATTGAAAAACATGTCAAAATGTTTTTAATACCACGAAACTTTATCACTCTGGTCAGGAATACGTGCAGGGCTTTGGCACACTCCAGCCCTGATTCATGGCATCAGCCCTGCACGAAATGCCCCATCTTCCTGACAGCATTGCTTGCCTCAAACCTAGCGATCATGCCTCTCTCCTGCCCTTACCAGCTTCACTCCAACATGAGTGAACTCATGCACACATCTGTGTCAGCCCTAGAAGATTGGTTTAGCACAAGTAAATCACAAGTAATTCAGAAGGAATGAAATAGCGTGAGCTACTCTGCTAAGCTTGACAACGTACAGCGTGTTACGCTTCTTTATTGCGTTTAGAAGTTCTAAAAAGCATTTGGTGTAAAGTGATTCAGGAACAGTTTAAGTTTATATAAAGTAGTAAATATACCCCGTGACAATTATCAGAGTAAAATCAAGGTTTATCTGCAAGAACTGGTCATGGACACTCAAAAAAGCAGTTCCTTTAGATTTCTATAAGCAAGGGGTTAAGTAGCAGAGCAAGCCTTCATCCTCTTCATACCACTTGGTGACAACATGATACATAATCTCAGATGCTAACAGATGTAGAAAGCCCTAAGGATCTTTATTATTGCAATTGTTGAAAAAAAGTAAATCTTAAGTTAATTTCTGAGAAAAAAAAAAAAAGAATGTTTTCCATACTCAAAATTATTTGGCAGACTTGACTGTAGATTATGAATACTTCTAGTTGACCTGATATATTTCAATGAATGAAGTGCTTGAGGAAATTGTCTGGCAGAATCTAATTACTTCACTTCTTTGTTTATCTGTACACAAGTCTTTGAATTCGAATGAGAAGTTATTACTAGTTTTACTGCCTAGGACCAGTTGACATTATAAAAAGCTAAAAAAAAAACAAAAAACAAAGTGAAAGCATCCATGGTGGTTGACAGCGCATTCAGATTTAGTTTAGCTGAGAACAAACTGCTCTAGTTTCAGGAGAAACAGAAATTAACGTCAGGTTAATTTGTGGAACGCTTTGGGCCAGGAGCTGCTTCAGCTCTGAGAGTCTTACATGAAGAAACATAGGTGTCTCAGCATTAACACAGTCTGCTAATCAGAAAGGTTATTTTAATTGAATATACACATATTCTATACATAATCAGACTGCTGAGCATTTTTTCAGTTACAACTATTCACGAGTAGAAGTTGCACCCCATCTTCTTATACCTCCTCATACCGAGGACACTGATACATCAATCTGATCTGAAATCAAATACATCAAAAGATCTGAAATCTTTTCTTAGGGTCAATCCCGTGCCTTGTCCTGCTGCAGAACTAACTAACTGCCTCTACTAACAGCACTAGCAGGAATGAAAATTTGTAATAACTTCCAATAGCTAAAAAGGTTTGCAAAGCAAGATATGGGCAAGACCGTGGTTCTTAATTTAATGGCAGAATACCTCTCATAAAATGCCTGTTTTTCTGCAACACGTTGATAACCATTCCTGAAACACTGAGGGGGGAAGGAGGGGCTCGGGAGGGCACATTTGCAGCAGTACCTACAGCGATTCAAGGTGCAATTCCAGTTAACAGTAATTGGAGCTGTAGATACAATCTGAATAGCGCTGGGTAAAAACATACCCCGAGGAGCCGTAAGTCTAGCAGCCAAATGTAAATACTGAGGGAGTAACTTCAGCCCCCGAAGACTTTACACCTACAAAATGTTCTACCACAAGTTCTCCATGGCCAAAAAACACCATTAGGCTTTTCAAGCATAATGACACCTCACAACAAAAGCAATGTGTGGCAAAAGAAATGAAGGAAGCTGTTGGTAGGGAACAATACAGACACAATCCCCTAATTAAAGCAAAGGAAAGTGGATATTTAAAAATATAGCTGAATTAGTCACCTCATAAGTTTCAGTGCACACGTTTTACAATCTGCAAAAATAATTTTCTTTAAGTTTTTCTGCACGTTATTTTCAAAGTCATTTTACTGTATTTAAACCATCATGCTTTGGAACCACACATAAGCTTTCTGCATAAAATATCACCTTATCTCTGTATACGCAAACTATTTTAACTCCCTAGAGCTATTTAGCTAACCACTTGCTGTGACCTCTGAATTCTTATCCTGAATTATATTTTTATGTGCTATATAAAGGTACTGTTATGTTACTGTTTTTATTCCAGGTGCCAAAAAGGACAAGTTTATTGCCAACTGCTTGCTCTATGTCTTTTTTTTTTTTTTTTTCTTAATACTTAACTCACCCAGCAGTCTAATTTGTTTTTAATTCACACGTGAATGGCTTATGAAAAAAAAAAGCACATCTAGTATGAAGGAAAAAAAATAAACAAATCAGTAATATTTAGAGGGGGGGAAAAAAATCAACACCAGAAGCGTTGCCCTGCTGGCTTGACTGAAAAGCACTGTATCAGCACACAGAGGTGCTCTTCTTTACGTGTTGTGGACATGCTATTTGTATGTTCTCTGAAGGGTGCTGTCAGAGCACGGTGCCTATCACAGGGGCTCTGCAGCACGAGCACGGGGATGCTGAAAGCCCGTCCCTGGGCAGAGGAAGGTGTGCAGGCCCCTGGGAAGGCGCTGGTGACACCAAGAACCCCTCTGATTCCTTCGGGCTGGCAGAAGGATTGCCCCTGAAGACGCAGCTGCTCCCCTTTCCCTTACAGACCAACCCTGGCATGCTGCAAAACCACAGAGGTTTTTGGTGGCTTGTCCCCAGATGCAGGGCAGGTGGCACGCAGACACGGGGCCCTGAAACAGAGTGACTGGGTCTCTGATGTGCCTCCAGACACGAGAGCTCTCTTGGCAGCAAGGCCCTGAGGAAGGCATCTTCCCCCATCCCCACCCTCCAGTTTCCTAGGACTGGAAGCGAAGACAAAATGCCCATCCCTGGAATAAATGCCCTTCCAGAGCACTTCACGGTTTATTGGGAGCCTGTAATTAAAGAAACCAAAAGGCTTATTGAATCCCCGTCTTTTCCCAAATGCTTAACATTATAAAACAATCTACTCAAATCCAGCTACCACACAACTGGGAGCCGCACCAAAACTGAAGGAAATCTGAAATCTCTGCTGAACTCACCTCAACAGATAACTTTTGACACTGTAATTTGCAGCAGAAGACTGTACTTCACCAGCTCAGAGTATTACGCACACAGCGACGGGGCCTGTGGTCCAAAAACACAACGCAGTTAACCAAGCAGCACTGTGTTGTACGGCCATTGTGTTTCATTAATGGTTGAGGAAAAAAAGAAAATCTACTTTTTTTGTATAGGCTATACAAGGCATTTATCATGTTACACGACCAGACAGTCTTCTTCTCACACAGTTTCTCCCTGAGTAATTAATACAGCCCAAAGATGAGCCTCCACTCTTCTTTCCCCCACCTAAAAAAAAACCACAGGCTTCTTCCTGAGAAATTTAAAACCTCCCTTTACTTTTTATGATATTGTTTCTGTGCTTTTGATAGAGACAACTGGTTCCTACAGTGAGGTTGCACACTACAGCCCAACCTACCTGTCCTCAGAAGCGCTTATTCTGTCCATGAAATCCTACAATATGGGCCACATCAGAGCTCCTCCTTACACAAAATACCTCCTTTCCAATATTCTTCTGATGCTTGAACTGTATTATAGATCATAGTCTGGAAGGGAGTAGAGATGTCTTCGGGATATCCATACCAAAAAACACATTTTGTGAAATCCCACCTGAAATTTCAAATAATTTTGCTAGTGTCGTAACACAAGCTTTAAACAGCCAGTCTCATATGCATCATCTTACTTGTGGGTAAAATGGAAGAGGTTTAGTTTTCTAAACAACAACAACAACAAAGTATTAAAGGAGAAATACCTACAGTTTTGAGAATTTTCTACTTTCCTGTGTAATATCTAATATTCTATGGCATTAAATGGTTTAACTCATTTCTTCATAGAGAATCAAGAAAAGCACAAGTGAGCAGAACATCTGCACATGCACACAGGCTACCACAGCTAACTCTGTGCTGAGTAAGAAACTTATTTCCCCCACAGGTAAATGCTAACCTTTTGGAGTCTCATGTGAACATAGCTGTCTTTTTAAACAGGCAATCAAATGATCCTTGAGATACTTGAAGAGTCTAAAAACAGTTAACATTCTCCACAAGCCAGGACCTACAAAACTTTTCAAAGACCAATTGATAAAAGAGATGGACAACAAAGAAAGAAGGGATACAGCCATACATCTGAGTCAATATCCATGAAAGAATCACTCATTTATCAATAACATACATGTCTTTAAAATTCTTCATATTACATGTCTTTTAAAGGGTTTGGGAGATGAAGAAACAAAGATGTGGAGATTATTTTTCGAAATACCTCTGGAAATATCAGGGAAGTACAGAACAGTCAGAGAAAGACGACAGCATCTTCCCCTGCTTTGTTGGGCAGGCAGAGGAGGAAGCTTTGAAAAGTGAGGAATTGTTATTTGCTCACGGCAAGAAGGAACCTTTATTCTTATGAGTGACGGATTATTTAATTAATTGTGATTTAAGGGGAATTAAAATGCTAGGGAGAAGGCTGGCAAGGACTTCAGTGATTAAAGAGATGGCCGAGTTGCAGCCACTCCGTACAAGTTAACATTTTTGGTAAAAATTTCTGTGAAGATAAACTGAACTGTTATTTCCAAATTGTGTGTTTTCCTGCATGGCATTCCAGAAACTCACTGAAAACCAGAACCAGTGCGACTCTTGAATCTTCTTCTTCCAGAAGCTTGTGGGTCAAGTCTTTACGAAAATAGAAAGAGAAACCAAGAGTTCCTGCAGTTCAGCGAGTCACAGAAAGTTAAATGCTATTAAGTTCTTTCTCTAAGTACAATTATGGATCAGTTTTCAAAACCAGCTTGAGTAGGGATGCTAAAAAAGTCCTGATTGCCCATACTTGCAGCTGAACAAAATGAGTATTTTCTGCGGTCGAGATTTAACACAGGTCAGAAAAAAGGGCCAAAGATTCATTTCAGTAAGTTGTATCATTTTCATCTTTGGGCAATCTAAGTACTAATCAGGGAGCTAAAAAGGGCAAGAGGACGATGAAGAGTATGGTTTGGCAGTGACAGGAGAACAAACATGCATTTTACTTCCAAGAAGCAGGGTACAAAGCAGAGGGCTGTCAAACAGATCACCCAGTTGGGACAAACCAGCTGGAAATCCACAGACCCATGAGCCAACATTTTTATGTGATACCAGGGGGAAAAGAAAAAAAAAAAAAAGAAGGAAAAAAAGGCAGAAATAAGACAGCAGACAGGAAAATGAAGGTATCGCTTAGGAGGAGAGGCTGGAGTGGAATGGGGCATCTGAAAGGTAATTTCTCGTAATTTATTGCTGCTGCCCATCAGTGTGCTGTATTGATCTGAGCGGGAGGTGGGAGAGCTGCGGAGCTCTGCCAGGAAGGCAGGCAGCAGGCAGGGCTCAGGGCTCGCGGAAGGTAAAGGAAAGTGGAAATGCAGACAGCCTGATCACCAGCTCTGATAGACTTTGGGTTTCAATAGACTACCGGGGAGTACGTTATCTGTTAGCTTTTCACATCCATAATGAGAATTAATTTAAATAAAAGTGGAACTACATATCACAACCCATTAATGAAGGAATATAATAAGATCTCGACTGAAGCCTATGTAACATTGCAGAAAATGTGCTTCCTACAAAAGTTCTACTATCAACATTTCTGAATAATTAATTCAGAAATAAAAGCAGTTTCAAGGTTAACAAGGTTCCTTTGATGCCTTTTGAATAATTCGCAATATTCCGCAACTTCCAGCGGAACCACGCGCTTGGAGCCGTCTCTCACCACACACCGGGATGACCTCGGGATCCACAGGCATAAACAGAACAGTAAAACAACTTCCTACAAGAAAATAAAAATCAAATAGGCTCATAACTGTATGATGAAAACTAAATTCAGCGCGTGCTCCTGAGGGAGGGAAGGCTAGGAGCACAGAGAGGTGCATATTGTGGAGGGCTGGTGGCACGATATGCAAAATGCATGTGAGATGCTTACATCTCGGCTCTTAAATCCGCACGCTCTGGAAATGCACACACACAGCGCGGGCTCGGAGGCGAACAACACTGAGGTCTGGTGTCAATTTAAATGCACTGAACACCAGAAAAATGCCCCCAACTAAGGCTTCAAACTTGTACAGCACATTTCCACTCAACCCAACTAGATTGCCTGTCACATCTGACATGGCTTGTCAAAAGTTATCCTTCACTGCTCATGGGCAACATGGAGGGTCAAAAGACCAAATACAATGGTCCAACCCATCCCATTTTTTTTCCTTCAGAGCAGCAGATATTGAACTCTAAGATGACAAGACAGAGCAGGTTGAAGCGGCTGCCAGAGAAACAGAAGCTGTCCAGAGCCGCTGATCTGAAGGAGAAAAACCAGCCGATCTGTGCATGTCAGGGCCAGGGCTCAGGCGCTGACAATCTCACACAAAAGGAAGTAAAAAGCCGAGAAACTTAAAGTGGCCTTTGTAAACCACTGCAGCCATTAAAAAGAAAAGAGGCGGTCACCGGGTAATGTGAAACGCGCAACGTAAGTGATTAAAGGGGAAAAGGACGTCCTCCATCTCTTTCTTCTTAATCTTCATTAACGAGAGGTGATTTTTCAGACTCTAAAGCCAACTGAATTTTGAGAGTAGTTTTCTAAAAATAAGCTGGGAGTGGGAAATAAAACCTTGAAATGGATATCTGAAAACAGTAACACCTTTCAAAAGCAGCTCAAAATCTTTATCAGTATTTTCAGTTGAGAAACTTGCTCATTCTGGCAGCAGAAGACATTAGGTGATAATTTACGGAAAAGCAATTTATTAGTAGCGGCAAATATAAAAGGTGCCACGAACTTGTTAGAGCCAGTAGCCTGGTGCCTATTTGAATGTGCAACTCCAGGATTTTCCACAATGTCACTAGAGAAGACGCAGCCACATGCTGTGGTGAAACAAATTTCAGTGCATTCATTACTTCCAGATGCTCAGGACCATCCTTACCTTTCCAGTATCACAACACCAAAAGCCTATCTAATTCTTTCTGCACCTACAAGAATCCAGGACTTTTGTTTCCTTCCTCTGTGACACTTTGAGTTTCACATACCTTTTCTCCTACATTTACAAACTCTGGGAAAACCTTTCTGTAGGCAGGGAGAAATCACAGAGCAAATGTGCACCCAGTTCCCTGCAGCAGAGGAGGGAAGGGGGTAACATGGGCTCCTTCCCGATGACATGGTTGTTGGACACTTCTGCAGCCAGTCAACTCCTGGCTGCCCCGATGGGGACATAGGTGACCACCAAGGGGTCAGGGGACACCCACCCCATCCCCAAGGTGACCACAGAGCTCGCTGAGACCTTCAGTGCTGCCTGGACCCTTGGCATGCACACACAAAAAGGCAGTGAACAAATGCCCTGAGAAGCGGCTGAATACAGGCACATTAACAGCGCCTTGCTGGTCTCATTCCCTTTTTTAATGTCATCCCTTTTGTGTTTTAATTACCTCAAAAGCAACATCCACTTAGATTAATGAGGGAATCCAGAGTTAACACCACTTAACAGGTACAAAAAATTCCCTTTTGCTGTTTGGGGCAGTACTCAGAGCTAGCTGTACCCACAGTGTTAGGTTACAGAGTGACATTTTTAATACATTGATGGCTAAAAAGTAGGGTTTAAACATGAAAGCTTGTTTTGTGTTCTTTTTGGACTGCGTTCAGTTTTGTTGGATAACCTTTTCATCTGATCTACCTCACATCTCACAGAACTTCAGCACATTATTTTCTTTTGCGGATTTTTATTTGTAGTGGACGCTTTTATATGGAAGGTTCTTCGGATCGCGTAAATGTATTTATACATTGCTACAGCTATGTAAGCCCATATATTTTACCTCGTTTGCATAAATGATTCTCAGGAATGAAAAAAAGCTATTATTTTAGTTTTTTTTTTTTCTTTTTTATTTCCTAACTGAAGATTAAAATCCTAAACAAGTTCCTCGGCTCAGTTCCCATCCTTTCCAGTTTTCTCCCGTCCCCCCTCCCGGGGTTAGGGTGGCTGCGGAGGCGCCCAGCTGCCATCAGGGTGCCCGACCCGCCAGCCTCGCTTCCCTTCCACATCCCGACGCTCCCGTCTTATTCATGAGCTGCAATTTAATTCAAGAGCACTCAAGTTCCAGCAAACACAAAGCGGCCGAGAACACGGTGTTGTGTGTTAGGCTCCATTTGAGGAGGGGGAGATGGGTAAATATCACCACGGCGGCCTGCGTGAGAGGATAACCTGCCCACACATACGCCAGCCCAATTAGCCAAGGCAAAAAGAGCTTTTATTCCCCAGGGACACCAGGGAAGTCTTAGCAATGCTCCCCGTCATCCTGCCCGAGCTGAAGCTACTGCACAGTCCAGCATGGAAAAGCAGGGTCTGTGCAGCCACAGCACGTGCTAAAACTACTCCCTTTTCCACCTCCAACCTGGAAACTTGGAAGAGATTTTGCAGAAGGAGAGCACTTGTTTGTAAAGAAGTTTGTCTTTCCATCAGCTGAAATCGAGTCAATTCGTAGTTCTTCTACCTAATACTGAAAAACATGCAAGGGAACGGTCCTCCTCCGTGAGCAGAGGCAGCAGCACCTGGGTGCAGCTGAAAAACTGCTGCCAGACCGTGGTGTAACCACCTCTGCCTCCTCGAAACAGTGACAAGAAGTCTTTAGAGTAGACAGCCTAAAAAAAGGCCTAGAGAAAAGGGGAACTTCAAACGTAAAAATAGTTACAGTAATACAGAAAGCATATTAAACTAATCTGATTAGCACACTTTCTTGAGAACTGGTGCACAGGCTCCTTGTTATCAAATACAGCCCTACAGTGCAAACCTACAAGAAACCCCATGCATTTCAGATAGGTAGATATGTGTCTGCTGACGGACTCCATCCCCAGTTTCCGTGCCTTACAAAAGCATGCTGACAGTGCTCTTCAGAACTTTCTGAAAACAAAAATAATAATAAAAAAAACACAAGGAAACCCTAAGAGGAATGTAACGTATGAATGTGCAATATCAAGTAAAGGAAAACACGAGCAGTGAAGAAATTAAGAGGTAAGGAATACTTAATATGAGAGTGGAGAAAACAACCATACTCCATAAAACTACTTCTTTACATAGAAATAAAATCCTAACTGGGTGTACAGTCAGACGCCGTAACACCTAAGGTTTCAAGAAAACACTCTGGTCCAAAGACTTTCAAAACCAAAATTACCTGGTTTAAGAGCAAGAGAATGTGCATTTTTATGGTGTGCGCGATTAAAGGGGCTCAGTGAACCAACAGAGCTTGCATAAACCCCCCGGCCCCCTAATCCCGCCGCAGTGCCCCCCTGCCACCCCCTACCGCCGCCTAAGCCCCCGACCAACTCCAGCGACCACCTCTGTGAGCGCGCCATTCCCGCGCGGTGCTCCAGGCTAAACATTCGCTGTGTATATACTAGTAAATTCAACAGCCTCTTTAACATCCCAGAACGAATTACTGACAAGTCATTTTTTGCTCCATATTGCAAGTCAATGTGGCAACCCTGTTTTTTTTCCTATTATAAACATGTACTGTACCTCAGCTCAGAGCCGTTTGGATGCTGATACAAGATTCATAATGGCTGTCAGAATCTGCAATTTTTCCTTTTGTTTTATGAGGTCAGGCAATATTACCTGCACTGATGTATTCCATTTTCCCAGCTGAAAACCTTCTCATTTGAGCACGACAGGTTGAAGGAGTCATGATTTTGCAACCTAGCATGTGAAACACAGTGCGAGGGGGCAGGTGGCTAACCCCACATTCTCCTTTTGCTCTTGTCCACTGGCAACAGTAAATTAAACTGTCAAAAACGGAATTGTCCTGTCATCAACAAAGCTATAGCTTCACAAGTATTGCAACATCAGATATATTTCTAATTCTGCATTTCCCTGCACCTGTAATTTCATCAGAAACTCGCACTGGACCATGGTGAGAAGCTGTCCAAGGGACACTGGCACTGCGAATTCCTTGGGACGCTTGACATGGCATTTCAGAGACAGAAATTAATGAACAATACCAGCAATTTGTTATATATAAAAAAAAGTGTTCAGCGTGGGGTCCTGACCTTCTGCAGAGCTTTGAACCCCAGGAAAAGGGCAGAAATGCTAACGTGGGTGTGACAGGACACGGCGTGACCATGCGCACGCTCTGCACAATGGCACACGAGAAAGTAGGACGAGGGAGAAAAAATTAAGCGTATCCAGAAGCATTAATTGCATAGTGAAACTGGACTTGCTCTTCAAAACCTCACCTCTTTCCCTTTTAGCCTCTTCAGAGATTAAAGGTGCTTCCGAGCAGTTCTCTCTCCCACTGAAGGAGCTTTACTCCAACATGCACCGCTTCACACGCCAGCAGCAGAAACAACAGTTTTTGGAAAGTAAATCGAGGTCGCTTCATTTTAAATTTGGAATATTCAAAACAATGTTTCCTTTTATGATACAATTCTTCAGGGGTCATTTTAAAAGAAGAGAATTAATTAAAAACTTCATTCCAGGATTTAAATTTTCAATTTTCACTTGGAGATGACCGACTTCTACTTTTTTTTGTTTGTTTAACCGTCTTTAGATGTGTTTGAGTAAGTTACTACCTTCATGTTACGCACAGGTAGAAACAGCCCAGAGAAGATATATGCTTAGTAAAGCAAATAAAACGTGAACATATTGTTTAAAACCATACGTAACCAAGTAGAATACCCAACTAAAGTATCCTGCCACGTCTGACTGCTGAAGTGAGAGGAAGCGTCTCTTCCGATGTGCTGATAAACAAGAAAAAAGGGCTTGTTGTTATTAATTCAACATAGCAATCAAATATTGTTTTAGATTATCTCTATAAAAATGCAAAGCTTATCAATCATTAAACTGTGGACAGAAAGTTAAATTGAGATAAGAAATCATTTCACACAGCTTAATACAGTCAAAGTGACTCAATATTCCTTTATTAATTCTCATTTAATATCACTTTAAATTGCCGCCATTATTATCCGACGGTATACGGAAGGCTCGGCGTAATTAGTCTGTATTAAGCCCTTTTTATTTATAAGGAGCCAAATAAACAAACCCACTTTAATTACCTGGGTGCCACAATATTGATCTGAGCATCAAATTTTAATATGACTTTATTTCGCATTTCCATAGGCCTCGTATTTAAATTCGCCCCGGCAATAAGAGCGGCGCGGGCACAGATGACTTTGCGTTGGAGCATGTAAATGACTGCCGGGTGCCGGGGCGCCGGCGTCTTTGTGCAGACCTCGGGGGCTCTGCTCCGGCACGCGCCGCGCTCTAATATGGCAGAAAAAGCCACCAATTACCAGAAGAGACAAAAGTCAACTAAGGCAGGGAATCTTCTCCCTCCCAAACCTTGTTCTCTCCCACTTCAGTACACGGTGTTAACGACATACAAATTTTGAGGTCATTAAGTATAAACAGGAATTGA
Source organism: Anas platyrhynchos (assembly GCF_047663525.1). NCBI lineage: Eukaryota > Metazoa > Chordata > Aves > Anseriformes > Anatidae > Anas > Anas platyrhynchos. The sequence continues at coordinate 39,873,026 of NC_092592.1, read as the reverse complement.
AAGCAAGACAGGCGCTCTTTCCGGAGATGCCGATGTCAGCATTTCAAGTACTCTCCTAATCCCACAATGCAAGTTTCAGCATTATTGTCTCAATTTAACTTGCATTAGTACCTAGCACCTTGATTACACTGTTGGGGTGGTAATCTTCGCCTGCATATGCCATCATTACTTATGTCAAGCCTCTTGAGTTGTTATGAATACTATGTTGTTTTACGAGAGAGAGGAAATTAGTGCCAGTCCCCCAGAGTTTTGGGTGCTTAACACTGAAGCACTACACAGCCCTCTCAAATCCCACAACAAATCCTTGTTTAGTGCCACATGTAGATAAGGACTTTGCGGCAACATTCTAGCATAAATAACCCACATCCCTCTTTATTCGCAAAATGTCAAAAAAAAAAATAAAAAAAATCGCCCTTCTTTAATTTTTTCCTTTTCGCCCAAAGACGGCTGAACTAACCGAGCCTATTTCCACGTCCCCATGCCATGGGCGCTGCATCGGCACGCTGCGCCCGCGCGGCACGGAGCA
>NC_092592.1:39720000-39867500 GCF_047663525.1 Anas platyrhynchos | reverse complement strand
AGCTCTAATATCCACAGCAAAACGAATTAAAAAAGCCTTTCTAGTCAAGATAGTTTTGTGGACGAGAGCTCAAGTGTTAAGTAAATCTGGAGACTCTTTGAAGGACAATCCAGTTGATGATCTCACCCAGACACTTGACCGAACGCCATCAGAAAGTCACTGAAGACCAGTTCGGGTGACACAGAATTACTGGGGCGTATGCGGTGGAAGCTGGCTGACAGATAATACTTGAAAAATCATGTTGAACACGCGAATGGATGAGCCTAAGATTGGTGGGGTCGTTATGATTCAGTTTTCTGTCCAGCACTTTTTACGCTTTTACAGAATATAACAAAATCTATGACAATTAAGTATGTGGATGAAGCAATGTTGGACATGGTAATAAATTAAGAGAACGCTGCAGAATGAAGTGCTTGGCCTGGCATGGGGTACAGCAGCACAAATAAAGACTCTTGAGCCTCAGGCTATACAAAGAGAATCTCTCTTATTTTAGACAGAACTATCACAAATTTTTCTTTGGTTTAAACAATACAGTAGAAGTGCAGCAGATCAAGTTGCAGTACAGGAAACAAAGGCCCTCAAGCTCAGAACAAGGTAAAAATCAACTAAAAGGTACAAAGATGTAAGTAATTTATTTCTAAATAAGGCAACATTACACTGGACTAAAGAAGGATGATGTCCACTGCCGATCCCCCTGAAGAGGCAGCAGGAAAAATGTCTGGGTTTGGGAGAAGCAATACAGATGTTTACCTCATTTGGTTAATTTCATTTAAAAACATGTATCCTAATTACAGCAATGAATAGTTTTCCAATTGGCTCAACAAGCAGAAAAGGAAGCTCAGAAGGCACCTAAACACAACCCATGAAGACAGATGCACGTCTGTCTTTGCCTTGCCCCCACACCTCTGCCTTCCCTGGTTTCTTTGCATTTTCTGCCAGGGCAGATGTAAAACTTACCTATAGGAACAGAGGAGCTGTTTATCATTCTTTGCAGAATATTTTCTCGTAGCTTCCCAAACACCACGATGCTGACCAATACTAGATTATGCGTGCATATAGTCTCTCCCAGTACTCCCTATCACAGTTATAAGTGCTGCTACCTTTACTTGTGGTTGAACCAACTCAAGACTCTGCCTGTGTGGAACCTCACTGCAACAGTAAGTAGTATTATTGGGCTGGATGATCAACCAGATAAACCAAAGACACTGGTAAGACTGTTAAAAGCTTTAAAAGTCAAATTCTTTCAGTGACAGTATGGAAATCACGAGGCATTTAATACTGATGATAAAGAAAGGCAGAGTATTTATTTGTGCTAGGCTCCATAATTCTACATAGAACACACTTTCTATGCACTTCACTTTATGGCAGTATTATCTACTACTAGTATATATGCACAGTAACTCCAGAAAGTAAACTAGTTATCCAGTGATGTATGTAGTAATCTATCATAAAGTATACATCCCTAATTTTAAGTATAACTCTGCATGCTCCTAAACACCAGATACTTTACAGTTGTGTTGCCTACACTTCAAGTCACATTTCCTAAGTTGTATGTAGTAAGTAATCACTAGCACTATAACCTCATAAAACAATTTCTCTTACAGTGTCTCCTTGATTTTTTTTTTTATGCTACTTAAAACTTTTGAGCTTCCTTGCAGAGGGGTTAACAGCTAGGAAGTTAAATTCCAAATATAATTGCAGCCTAGTCAAAAAATTGCACTTTTGGTTCAGAAAAATGTTATCTCAATGATAAAAAAAAAATAAAAATCAAAGCAATTCCAACTAACTAACCCCTGGATGACACTGATCCAAACAATTAAGTAAACACAGCAAACGCTCAATTACAGAAAACTAAGGCTTTTGGAAAAATGGCTCCAGAGTCTTCTGCCAAAGCAGCCATCCCAGTGCAGAATCAAATGCACTTATGCCTTTCCCGGCAGACGTGTTCGGCTTCTTCCCATAAGCTTCCCTTGGCTTTACAATCTTTTTGGACAATTTGCTTCAGAACTTCAGCAAAGGTTTTGTGAAAGCCTGTCAGGAGCTCTCTTGCTGCACTTTAAATCCTTCTTCCTGTCCTCTTCGGCACAGACATCTCAAGAGGTGATTTCTTCCACTTTATACACCACAGACTCTAGTCCTGATCATGGCTTTAACAGAAACCACTACTGATTTAATTTCAATTTGATTCACTTGAGCATATTTCTCTGTATATGTCTCAGGACAGAGCACCCTACTGTAACGCCAGCAGGATTTCACTGACTCACGTTTGGCTTTTCGTATGCCCACACTGACCGCCCGCATGCCCCTTCCCACTGGCATCCTACCGGGGAGCTGCCTGTCTTGCACTTGGCACTGATTAGTCCCGATACAGCCTTGATTGTTATTTGACAACCTTCAACTGCCTCGCCTTTATTTATTATCTCACCTGTGAGAATTATTTTGGACACCAACTCTGTCTTGTATTACACCTGCATTCCCTCCCAGCTTGATGCCACCTGCAAATTTAGCAGCTGTGCTACCTCAAGACATTTCTCCAGGCGATGGCAAGAATGCCATCTGAGGATGTCTAAAGTCCTACTAAAAATCAAAACATCTTCTCACTTATTGTGAAAAGCCCGATATGCAAATAGTAAATGGATACCACCAGAATTTGCCAGCCCAATGAAGGTTGCTGCACCCTTCCTCATCACCATCCCAGTGCTTAAATATATTTAGAACAAAGGAAAATAAACATCTATCATTTCCCAGATAGTTTTATACTCTACCCAAGCCTCTCTGCTAAAGTGAAAGGCTATGTGCTTCTCCCTTTTGATCAGAGATCTGATTCCAGCCTCTGTGAATTTTCAAAACTCTCTGCTAGTGTGACTGCAAGTGCTTTAGCCAGTCCCTTAAGTATCCTCAGATTAAAATCATCAGGCCTTTAAAAACATGCAGGACTCTAGATCTCCTAGGCTGAGATCTTATCCCTTTTCGGCTAGTATTAATTGTGCTAACCATCTGCTCACTTTTGATTTTTTTTTTAATTGAAAACAAATGCAAAAAGTCATTGAACACTTCAGTCTCATTTGCTAATAGCTCCCTGCTTCCCTCAAGTAGCAGACCAAACACTTTACTTGGTCTTCCTCCTGTTACTAATGTACTTACCAATCGATTTCTGTACATCTCGTGCTAGTTCCAGCTTATTTGTGCCTTACTTCCTTATTTTGTCCTTCTGTGTCAGTACTGTTCCTGGTTCCCATTTCCTTCTCGTGTGGAGGTTTCTGCATTCAGAGCCTCGCAGCTCTCGCTGAACTTCTGCCCCTCCTTACGCTGAAACTTCCCCTCCTCTTTGATTAGGGTGATGGACCTTAACAGCTTTGCCTTAAATCATCTCTGCATATTAAAGCGTATTTTCTTGAAGGGCCCTGCTTTCATTTGGCAGATTTTCCTGCTGCTTCTTTAGGATCATACACCATCGCTTCCATAGCCCCTCATGCTTATTGTATCTTACAGCTCTGTGCCATGACCCAGTGCCACTACAACAGAGTAAAAATCGGAGAGCTTCTCCCTTCCCTGTTCCACATCACAAAAATGTCAGCTTGTTGGAACTCCGTTTTGCTGTATTTGTCCCCAAACAGGTGCCTGAGGAGTTCAGGCGTCCTTATCCACTGATGCTTTACTCTGCCCACTGCTGGGAATGCCCTGTCCTAGGGGGACTTGCTACCCAGGTTTGAAGTCTAGTGATTTTTTTTAATGAAAAAAATCATATTTACGACAAAGCTCTTAATTGGCTGTTAGCAAGAAGAGAATTAAAAGTGCCAGTGTGCAAACTCTCTGACTTTTCATTTGAGGTGATCAGAACACGTATTCAAAATGAGTAAGGCTTGCAAAACCTTACGCAGAACAAGATTTTTGAAGCACATTCAGTATTACACCATTATAGGGAAGTAGGAAATTTCCAGGAAGTATTTCAGCTCAACAACTGCACTCATTGGTATTTTATCAGTCTTCAGTCGTGCTCAACCACTGCTCTATCTTGGCTCTACCTATATGATACATGGCTTTATACGTACAGCATGGCACAAGAGATTAACCTTAGTTACTGGAAATACCAGATTTAGTAATTAATCTGAACACTACTATGGTATTTCTTATATCTGAAGCTCTTACATAGCCACCATAATAAAAACAAATTCACTTCATTGCTCTGACATTTAAAGGTGGAACTCTCCTTTTGCCTTACACAAGTTTAAATGAAAAACAAACCCCTAATACTACAAATCCTCTCCTATTAAATAATGTTGGGAGGAAAGGAGTGATTTGTTTCTTTAAATTCCCATGTTCAATGCAGATAGAAATTTATTACTACTCCACGAATATTCTAAGCATATAGTATTCCTTCTTTTTATGTAAGTGGGATTAGGGCAAAGGAAGTCAAAATAATTTTCTGTAATGAATCTTTGAGAATTGCCACGTGAAGATAAGCTTATTTCATGCCCAGAAATCAGGAAATAGCAATCGTCAATCCACATAAAAATGAGTTTACCTTGGGAAAAGTTTCTTACATGTAGTGAGTTTCTTCCCAATTATTATACGTTCAAAATACTTTTATAAAAAACATAAAAATAGATGCATGAAACCAGAAGTCAGAACAGCACAGGTATACAAATACATTAAGAACATAGAAGGTCTGTACAGACAGCTTTTTGTGAGATGACCTTAGGACTGAGGAATAGAGACAAGGATCTGTAAATTTGGGGGTCCTTTTTATCCTGGTTATACCATTTTCTTGAGGATCTTTTTGAGGATATTGAGGAACTGCTAAGTGTCAGACCTCTACAAATAATTCAACTAGACTTGCAACATTTCGGCAAGCTGTACCAATATCTGAATCTGTATGATAAACCAGAATCTATTTTACAGAGCCTAAAAAGACATGAATTTTCTCCTTAAAACTGAAAGCCATGGGAAGATTTAACAATATTTCTAACTTTCATAGCAGTTAGAAGTTTTAGGATGCATTAATCAATGTTATTTAGTTACACTGAACCCATCTAACTGTCCTGAAGGGCAAACCCAACATTTCGGTACCTTTCCTATGGAGACAAAGGAAAACTTCCTTCCTTCAAGAAACAGAATTTATTATTTTACACTGGAATACACCTATTTGATACTGGAATGAATAGAACTGGAAAACACAGCAATTGCTTTATCAACGCTGAAAGGTGCTGATGTACTTTAAGTCTTCCAACCTCCCCCTGGCCCCCAAAACCAAAAATGGCTAAAACTATTTGATAGCTGGTGAGAAGCACAAATCCTTCATACTGTGAAAAAACCACACATATTCACAAAGGAACTGTGGGATTTAAATCTCAGACTCTCAAAATAAAGCAAACCAAAGCATACTGGAGATTTTATTTAATATACAGCCTCCATCTAACATACCAAGGAAGAGACGCTCAGTCTGTTGGATTTATTACAACTTTACGAAGTGTTTTTTTAACAGTAATTTTTTCTGTGAATAACAACACTGGTGTTTGGAGCAGCTTGCGAAGCAGAGGCACAGGGTCCTTGGCCTCTCTGTTTACAGTTATGCTGCCACTTCTCATGTTGCCTGTGCAGGTCATATGGGAATAGTCCAAAATGCACCAATACATATTTTTGTCTCCTCAGAACAGTGTTTTTCACACTATTATAGTTAAGAGCATGCCAGGTTTTACACTTGGATTTTATTTTTCAGAGGTGCATAATTATAAAAATTTACTTTCGATTCAGCTGTCTATACACAACTGTAAATATAGACACTTCCAGCTATTAAAAATACTTGGTTCATTGCTTTTTATGTCTGATATTCTGCTCTATTTATGATGTAGGCTTACAGCAGCGCAGGATACCGAGCTTTCCAGTTCTATATCTGTACATGGCCATAGCAAAATTGGAAAGAAAACATTACTTCCCATTCTTGAAAGCTGGGTTTCTTAAAACCACCTTCCTCCCACAAAAGAGTATTGGAAAAACCATTTACACTCTTTCTTTGTTGCCATCAGGTTCCAACATCACATTATCTTCCAACATTTATCTGTTTGAGGAGCAGGGGAAGCCTAGGATGGTATTTTTTGTCCAACACAGCTAATCAGACGTTTCTATTATTTGTGATCATAGCCCAAGTGATTATGGGACACAGATCAGAATTTTAATGAAGCTGCTTGCAGGAAAAGCCAGAGTTCTTCCTACAGACTTGTAATGTTAGTTACTATGACTTGCACCAGCAGCCAACACCCCTGAACAACTGGAGCTTCCTCTTCAGATGCCACCACCAGCTGGCACAGCTGGGACACAGTCGTATTACGTAGCATGGCTTTCACTGAAGAGATACCCATAACCCATTCTTTGATAAACCTTGAACTTGGAAATTCTCTCCTTTCACCTTCATTGCATTGGTTCTTGCCTACCAGAGGTCAGAGTTAAGCACATACTTCAGGGGGAAATATTTTCTGACAGCCTGAAGAGGAGTTTCTGCCTGTGGAGGAGATTAGGAGACTTTTGCGTCTTATTATTACTACAGCACTCATTTGAACCAAAATAAATATAAAAGTTTAATTACAGGAAGTCATTAATATTGCTGGAATGTATATGAAATAAATCTTGTTTATAGATTTGAATAATCTTTTCTAAACTAAAACTGTTCTGGCCAAAGAGACTTAAGGGTTATTAGTGGTCAACAGATGTAACTTAAAGATCTAAAGGGTAAGAGAGTTTTGCTCTCTTGGGAAGGTAAAGCTTTAATTCAATGCCTCTCCAAGAGAAAGGATCCAACAATGCAAAGCTATGGGGACCCAGCTGCGTGCTGAAGAATGTGGCCATTTGACTTAGAAAACAAACTTTTTGTCTGGTATCAGATACTTCTGTAGCTTCAGTTATTTATCTAAAAACACCTCATTTGTTGGAGGAAATAAATCTCTACCGAATCTCATGCTCAATGCTGGTCTCAAATGGCAGAAATAAAAGAAGCTCAAGCACGAACTGCAGACCATGTGAACAGTGTGCACAAGTGCAGTTACCATTAACCAAGCGTCTACGGAAGGAACTGAAAAATTCAGATGTTAGATGTATAGACGGGTTTATACTGTCCATCAGATACTTTACAGAAAAATCTACAACTAAGAGGTGATAGAAAAAAAATCAAACTCTTGTGGTTGTTTCGTATCAACTGAATAGTGGGAAAAACTGAGGACTGTCTACAATTGTGCATTCGGAAGGGTGGACGATTCCTTGGTGGTTCCTCAGTGGAGGACAGCCGTAATTCACGTGGAATACTTAGTCAACAAGCCTCATACCAGAGGATAACGCCTCTAGTTATTTTTAGTCAATAAAAAGGAGAAAAATACCCAAGTGTGTCTGACAAAGAGGGACTGGAAGTACTGGAGGATTTTGAAATGTTAAGACAGAAAGCTTCTTATTTCATTCAATTTGAGAGGTGAAGAGGGAACTGTGCCACAGTTTGGAGGCAAGAATAAAAATTCCATGAAACAGTCTCATGAGACAACTGATAGCACTCATCCATAGTTGGTGACACTCTGACTCTTTCATGAAAAAGGCAATTTTGCTTCCCAGAAAAATATTCTGGCACTGGGGATTCAAGAGGACAAGACTCTCACAGCGATTTCTGACTTCCTAACCCATATTAATATCTGCAGTTATCAAATCCAGAACTTCAAACTGTGACTCTGTTACAAAGAGGATTCTCCAAAAATGCAAAGGGCTTTTTCTTATATCATGTATTTACAGCTGAAGAAAACTCATCTATTTAGCCATTTTCCCCCAGTAAAATCTGTTATTGTAATACAGCTTAGCAGAGAATTCTTATCAGGGATGAGGTTGTATTATACATCTCAAACCTAGGCTAACAGTTGGAGATGTTGAAAATATTCTGAAAATCATTTAAAATAACATTTGATTTTATTGGAACAGTAATCACTTGTGTAAGACCAAAACCTTCATTTAGCAGAGTGGGACAAAAGATTTAGAGCATGTTTTTAATTGAGTTTAACAGAGTATCTAAATTCCTCTTTTTTTTTGGCAGATTTTTGTTCATTTAATTCGGTCCTGTTTCAATGTACAGAAAATTGACCTTCTGCATGCAAGGATATTCTGCTTACCTGAAATCCCTTTTTGAAAAGCAACCATGAGGTGTACTGTAGCTAGATAAAAATATCTCCCTAACGATTAAGTTAGAACAGAACACAGGGGAGATGCTTTGGGAAAGAACAGCCTTGTTCAAGAAAAATGCAATGCAAAGCATTGGTTTCTTGGACAAGTTGTTGGAAAAGACGGGTCAGCAGAGCAAGTCAGGGGCACAGCTCTCCTCTTATAACAATGTTGGGTACCAAACACATTGGAATTTCCCCCTTTCAAACAAGGAACAAATGTCATCAAACCTGGGAAACCATCTTTTTATAAGATGCGTGGCTTTTGATTTTTGTTTTTATCCTGCAGGAAAGAGACAGTAAACAATCGCAGAAAATTCAGGATGAATATTTCTAAAAAGAGTGGAACATGACTGGCAAATGCAAACATTTAGTGTGGATTGAATTAATTTTGCATTGTAGCCTTTTGCACTTCTTAGGAAATTAATTCTGGGAACTACAAGATGAGAAGTCACTGGCTTGTTTCCAGTACCTCCTCAAAGTCATATGGTTGAAAATCGGCTTCAAAATTGCGTATTTATTTTGGATGAATTACATATTTCTAGTGTTTTGAACGGCAAAGACAGACAGTTAAAATATTTACATTATGGCCTAGACACCAGTAGAAGAACTGGTGATTGTTTGCATACAAAATCATTTTTCCTAAAAAGAATAAATAGAAAAAAAAAAAAAAAAGGTGGTTGACGTTTTGGAAATCATTCAAACTTCTGTCCAAAGAAATGGTTATACTTTCTAAACAAAACTACTGTCCATTCATTGCCAATAAATTACTCTTAATTAGGTATTAAATAAAGTATTTGACTTTACAAACTGATTTAAAATCACTAAGCATATGGTTCAGGTCACTTGTATGAAGTGACCATTTTTCTGAAATTCACACAACTGTACTTCGTAACTGTAAATTGATCTTTAAACAGGAGTACAGTCTGATGATCCCAAGGCCCAAATTTTCAACAGATACTTACACAGAACCCACAAAATAAGTGTTTTCCATACATGAAAATCACATACACAAAACCTGAACAGTTGCTTGCTGTCAAGTCTGCTTGCTCACGCCAAACAAACCTTTCCTAAATGTCAGCATTGTAAGATACAGTTGGTGCCTTCAAGGAAATAAAATGTTATTTATATCTACATCCTCAACCATCATCACCAAAGATTACAACACATGAACTGTTAACAACGGCATCATATTTATGCTATTAGATGTACTTACTGCTGTGCTGCGATATGAATTAAGTTGGTAAAATATCAGGACTCAGACTGACATTTCCTACTCATTCCTAGACAATCAAACTGTACTTTCTTGTGTATAAGTTACATTTGTTATAAATGTAATGTTTAGCACTATGCTATGGTTCAAGAATTTGTAATCTGTACAGTAACATTTTGTCTGCATGGCAATAGGAACTATTTCTATTTGCATGGTAATGAGATTTTACTTGGCAAGGTGTTCAAGGAAAAGATGCAATAATTTTAACAGTTGGGTGTTAGACTTTAAAACACGTTCAATGAAACTGGGCAAAAGCATTGCTTAAACACCAAACTTTGAGCAGACCATAGAGCAGGAAAAGGAATGCAAGACTACTGAAAAATAACCAGAAAGCCACCCAGGTTTGTTGAAATATTCAAGTATATAGGACAAAGAAAAACCTTCTGCCCTGTTTTACTGTAGACTTGTCTCCTGTGAAGTAATGAGGGTCCGACAGACAGACAGTCTGGCAGCAGCACGGAGACGGACAAGGTGAGATTTTCATCTCGCTTAACCCCTGCAACCAAAATGAACTTGGGCTCTGCCTTTGCTCTAACCAAAAGCCCTGATGTTAACTTTAAATAATCTAATTAACTCTAAGTTTGCTATCTTCTCCCATTTTTGCCTTATAAAAAATAAACTTTGCTTTTACTTTAGGAAAACTGGTGCTCACATTGGATCATCCACGGCTGTACTGCTGAAAACGTGATACTATCTTTGACCTCAGAAGTGTAGCTTGAATAATGATATAGGCATTTGAGTAGATGATAAACAGATCTTATTTCCTCTGCAAGGAAGTACTGAGAAATTTAACTAAGGCCAGTGGAGCAGAGGTGTTCGGACAGGTTTAAAAAATAAAAATTGCACGGCTTCACCATCAAACCACTAAATCAGTTAAGCACACTGGCAACAGAGAAAATGACTAAATAATGATTATGATGAAATACTTTCACAAATTCTATTTTAAAAAAATACTTAGTTATTAGGTAACTAGTTAATTTCTTGGTGTTTAGTGGAGATAAGGGCAGTGTCCTAGGGGTTGAAGCCACCCCCTCTGCTGTTTCAGATAGGAAGGAAGCACCTTATCAAGGCAGGCCTTTAACTTGTGAAGCACTCAGTGTGCCATGCGTAAACACCACGCTCCTCCCCTTACTGTGCTTTACTGTGAAATATTTGGGATTTTTATATTTAGTGTAATTTGGAAAATATAATCAAGAAAAAGATCTTCGGCACCTCTCCATCAGTCAGACCAACTGTATCTCCTGGCATCCAGATCCTGTGGGCTGGGACTCTACTGAACACTGGTGCTGTGCCCAGGCACAAACCAGGAGGCAGCTGGATCCTGGCTGTGGAAGTGATGGGCACAAACCCGGCCCTGCTGCTGCTCCTGCCTGCTCCAGCCCCACTTCTGACCTCCTGCAGGAGCTGGGACAACAATAAGCAAGCAGCAAGCACTGCATAGCTTTTCCGACAAGTCATCTCTACACCTTTTTTTCTCAAAAATTTTCAGGTTTTGTTTGCGTGTATTTAGGAAAATGCTACCAGTGTTTTTCAGCTTTGTAGATTCAAACCCCAAACCACATTTGCTTGAATTAGATTACAGGTCCACTTCAAGTCAAAGAAACCAGAGAGGCACGGTGCCTGCCTGCAAAATGGCATTCACTTTGTGCTTTGCAACACGCTGGTTTTGTTTTGCTGCTGGAGAATTCATGTTATTCTATTCCACCCGTAAAGCTTTTAAGCAAGTTCGCCTATGATGGTAATGGCATTTTTCCTTCTTACCCTGTGTATATGACACACCAAGCTCTTCAATCTAGGTTGTCACATGAAACAACCCAGCTTTGAAATTACTGCCTACTAAGCTTTGATGGCAGAGGTCACCAAACCTTTTGGACACTACAGGAGCCTGACCAAGGCATTCGATGCATTCTCCGACCCCAGCCCAGTGCCTCTTCTGACCACAGCCTCTGCCAAGCGCTCTGGGGGCAAAAGACAAAATCCATACCAGACGAGGGTGCTACAGCCTGTCCATGTGAATTCCTCTTCAACGCCCCTCAGAACAGGGGGTGCTTCATTCTTTGCAGCACAGGGTTTACACATCTGTGAAACGTTACATCTAACGCAGCTGTACACGTCATTACCTGCATAAACATCCTCGTTCTGCCAAAGATGATATGAACGTTGCCATTTAGTGGCAGAATCCATGAAGCCATATTATTGTTCTTAGTCTCCTTTTGCCCTTTCTTCCATCAAAATCTTATATTCTCAGAGTGAATAAACTTCATGACAGCCCACTGAGGGATCGGAGCAGGACTGCATACAAACGCACTTGGAAGCTGTAGCAGGAAGAGAACCGGGGTCACGACGTGATTAGGGAAATTTAACAAAATAAAGAATCACCACGCCGGAGCCCGTATTTTCCTGCATCACGAGCATCATTATTTTGATTCATATGCTTCAACTGAAGCAAACACCAAAAGCAATTTGTGTAATAACACATCAGAAAGTTAAACCAGAGTAAGCAAACCGTAGGAAATTCATCACCGGAGAACACAACATCAAACAAGTGTATCCCAAGGAAGAAAAGCAAGAGGTGAAGACAACAATGAAACAGCAAGAATGCATCGAATGTATACAAGAGGGAAAGCAGAGCGAGGGCAAGAAGCCAGACACATTACACATGACATAAGTAAATAAATCAAAGGAAGTGAGATTAAAACCCGAATTAACTGGAGGAGGGGGAGAGCTATAGCACCTGCATAGAGGTGTCCACCCCATGGAGATTAATATCACACAGTCTATGAAAAGTCTGATTTGTGGTGGCTGAGCAGGGAAAGTAAGAAAAAGATTCACATTTCACAATCAGAGAGCTGAAAAAAATAATCAGTGTCGCTATACCCTGGTTTTCAAACTGCAGCACCCATCTGAAAACACAGCAGGATTGCTTGAAGCAGCTCATGGTAATTTTGATTTATATTACAATAAAGTGATACTGCAGTTTTATTTTAAACTGTCGTTAAATGAGGCAAATTTAAAAGCAGTTTGAAAATTGCATTTTTTCATATATTTGTTTCACAAAGTTTTAATTCTCTTCCAGCACATTTCAGTACATGATGAGTCAGTTTCGCTTTTCAAATCTTTCTGTACACTTACTGGAAAAGCAAAACAGCAAACCTTTAGTTTCACTTTTTTTCTCCTTTTTTTTTTTCTTCTTTTTTTTTTTTTCCTTTCTGATTCCACACAGAGCAACTTGAAGCTGCAGATAAATATCAACTGTTCTTGAGCTGGGCGAGTATTTTGAGAAGTATCAATATCACCAAGTCTTTGAATGCAAATCACGCTCACTTCAAGACTTTGAGCATCACAGCCTTATTCTAAACAGGAACAGCAGGAGCATGAAAAAAACTTATATAACGCGGTGTTTTCAAAAATGTTTAAGAAAGGCAGTGATATTTGCCTATAGAACAGTTCTGCCACTTGGAGCTGTGGTGTGAGGGGGGGAAAGGGCAAGGATGGGTCAAAGCCTGCGCCAAGGCACGATGCTGCCCCAGCACCAAGGGCTGCGGGGTACAGACTGCAACCACCCAAAACACAGGTTTCCCAGACCCCTCGCCTTCTTCAGAGGGTAAAAGGAATTGGGAACAGAGACACTTCCCTCCTCCTCCTCCCTTGGCTCAGCTCTTGCTGCAGTCCCGTTAAGAGAAGGAAAAATAACCTCGGAGCACTGAGGAGAACAAAGACCTTCCCAGCAGTTATTAATCGGTACGAACATGCAGAAAGATGTGGGAGTGACTTGCAGCAACTTATTTTTAGAAAATAGTTAATGGTGGGAATGGTCGTACTGCTTAAAAATATTTGGAAGTTCTGGCCTTTTCATGAGAAATTCTTTTTGATCTACCCCTAATGCTAACCATAGAATGAAAGTGAATGAGGCGCTTCTGAATCATGGAAAAACCCATACAGTCTCCAACGGCTTGGAGCAGAGCTAAAAAAAAAGTCCAGCCTGGTGGATTTCTGTGCACTAAATTCAGCAGGTTACTGACAGGAAATGTTGAAGGCACCCACAGCTGCAACCACACGACTTCCGTATCTGCTCTGGCGAAGTGCCTGCAGAGCTCCCTGTCCCTGGACACCCACCTAGTACCACGATGGCCCTGCCCTGCTGCCAGTTGCATTCAGCTCACTGCAAGCTGCCAAGTGGTCTTCTTCCTCACTGGAAGTCCACCTTGTGAGCTTCTTAACCTGGGTTCCCTCATCCTAAGGCATGTGCATCACGCAACGGCAAGGAGGAGCAGCTGCAGAGGCAAGCAACCTCATGAATAGACATGCACACAACACTGACTGTGTTACCTTGCAACTGCTCCAGCCTTTTGCCTTTAAAATAGCTTCTTTTTGGCTTTAAAATCACATTTATATAGATATATATAAAATGTTAAGTGTGATATGGTGGGGTCTTACGTTGGCAGGATCACAGCATCATCAAGGAGGCTAGTACGCGGGTGGATAAAACTGCTGACTTTTCGTAATTTCGTATGAAACAAATTCCATGCCACTAAAGTAATAGTAAAAACAGTCAAGAGAATAATGGTATGGAAAAATATAAAAACTGCCAATCCTCCTCTCCCTCAGGTTTTCCAACCACCTGCTGGCAAACTGCATTATATGGGTTTTCTTTTTTAAATATAAAAGCCCCGTGAGAAATAAATTAAATAAAATCAAAGTATCCTCAACATTTTCTACAGCATTTATTGATTACGGTATTTTCACGTTAAAAAGTTGCTCACGTGCTTCTGCAACCTATTTGCCCCCTCTGTGCGTACAACGTTGCAGAGGGGCACAAGCACACAAAGCAGCAAATAATGTGTGGAAGTTTCAATTTTAGATATGCGAGACCACAAAATTAATGAGCGTCTTTGGAGTAATAATTTGTAGACTTCACAGAGAACCAGGGAAGATTATAAATGCTGTTGACCTAGAAGAAGTAATAGAGAATTCACTATTCAGTACTGAGGAACAATTTATAAGTGAATAAAGTCTAGCGTGCAATATGACTGCTTTCTGTTGACAGATGGCAGAGAAGTGTCTTCTCCATTCTCTCTCATTAAAATAATTATGGCAATGTATGTTAGTCTCTCTTCAAGCCTGGCATTTTCGCAGCACATACAGGGGCATCATCATTGTAGGAATAAGGTTAAATAATAATGGAAACACATTTCTGGCATGCAAAGGGCATTTGATATTAAACTTACCTGCTTCCAGAAATAACAGCAGGGAGAAATTTGTTAGCTCGGAGTAAATGAAATGATTTAACTTATTTTAACAGGAGGTTAATTAGAGCTCTCTGCTAACTTGAGAAACACGTACCAAAACCAGGTCAAGCCACAGTCACACTGATGAGCCTTTGCGTTATGCAACTCCTCCAGAACCGGGCTTCTTTCTCGTTTTTACCTTTGCTGCCAATTGCTCACTGTAAAACTGCAAATCAGATGCAGTCCAGTGTGAAACTTCTTCCACAGCTGTCAAATAATAAAGTCTGTGTAACTGCGGAGAGAAAATTTAGGTTACTAGAAACCATGCAAAAAATATTCCACGTTCAAGTGTATTCCCTGCATGGGCAGTGCTTTTGTGTCTGCTGCGCGAGCAAACCACCCCGGGAGGCTACGTGGTACGTGGGGAGGCACAGAGCGCTAGCCTAGTTATCCCCTGCACTGCTAATTACTCCGATGGGTAGTTAGAGGGACACAAGTTAATCACCACCACGCCACAGAGCTTCAGTGCCGTAAGTCAAAGTCCCCACTGTAATGCATGACATTAACACCACATGATGTCATGGCTGCACAAAAATTATCCGGTGTCAGCACTGTACACTCCGCTGTTTCTCACCGCTGTTCTCCCCAATATGATTCACTTTCATTATTTATGAGACTTGTCTCACTAACCCTCAGCAACGGTTCCAAATAATGATAGGAATCTGTCAGTGTAGGATTGTATTTCTCAAAACAATAACCACAGTTCCTGGAAATGTCAATATGTCAATTGAGGGTAACACATCTCTCAATAAACCAATATTTTGTAAAAACAAAACAAAATCTAAAAAAAAAAAAAAAACACAAACCAAACAACACAACCGAAAAAGAACACGCACAGAAAACGGAAATTTGAGCTCCACCTAACTCTTCTCTTACGGTGCTGGGCAGAAAAATTCATCCTTCCTGCCAGGTGGTGGAGACAGAAAAACACATTTGTATTTCCCAATTGCCAATCTTGAAACACTCAATATTTAAGTACTTAACATTCATGAAACACCATGAGAAAGGAAATGAGGGCCTGGACAAAAGTCAAAGAGCTTACGCTATGGCAGAAATCGAACTGAAATTCAAAGTCATCCCAGGTATAGAAGAGTAAATAGGAGCTGTATTTGAGAATTTTGGGAAAAATTGAAAGCTAAAAAATTGAAAATTGAAATTGGTATTATTAGGAATAGCCACTTTGGTTGCTGAAAATTGGTTTTAGCAACCGTGTCACTGTAGAAACTTGCAGAATGATGATATCTTACTTCTAACAGCAGAGAAGGCTGCAGGCCCTGTGTTCCTCTCCTTTAAACAAAGCTCAGTAATACAGCACGACAAAAATTGCGCTAAGCTAAATCCTCAGTAGTTCCATCCTGAGCCTTGTGATTCAAAAATTCAAGAACTACCTGAGTGAATTTCTATACCACTCGTGAAATGGATTGAATGTACCTGCATTTTAAGCTAAGCCAACAAGAATAAAGGTAATGATCAATCCCTTCCATCAGTTGTAGATAACTATAATTTAGCTTTAAGTTTCCATCCAAGTATCCATTCTCTCACACTCCCAGAGGCCAGTGTTAATCAAAGAAAATATTTTTTACATGAACTAACCAGTTCTGAAAGCATTTCTGCAGCTATAGTTGAGACATATTACATTCATTGACTAAATACACATCTACAGAAGTGATACGAAAAACTATTTTGGTGCTACAAAGCAAGCCCTAAAAACCAGTACAGCCACACCATTTTTTACATTACAGGCTTTTAAAAGCAAAGGTTTTTCCACAAAGGCGGCCTTACCCTGTCCAAGTTTTTACTATACTGGTTTTGCTTCATGGGCAAATGCTACAAAGGAACGGTCTCACCACATTACAAAACTAAATGAGGGAAGGATTTTCTCAGGACTCCATCAGTACTTCTAACACATAGCCAGTAAAAACCTGAAGGTGTTTCAGATGTTTAAATGATCAGAAAAATTTAACAAATATTTTCCGCTTCTGAAGCTCGAGGATCTTGAGATTTCTTATACCAGAAGCATAAACACACACATGCACACAAACAATCAAAGGCAAGCAGAAGCAAGCTCCACAAGACTGGAGGTCGACAGAAAAATGTATTAATTTGTTAGTGGAATGTTCAAGTAAAAAGCAGAACTGTTCTAAAACACAGTATGAGGAATATTAAAAGCACTAAAATTTCTGTTCCCCATTGCAAGACTCACATCTGTGTGCTGGGAATAAGGGAAAATAAACCATATCTATTTGGGAGAGTATAAATTTATCTGAACAGCAATAAATTCCTACTCATGACACACACTACAAATAATTACACAACTGACTTCCCTAGCAAATCATCTTGAATTTAATCTTTCCAAACTCAAAGGCTGTCGTATCTGGCTAATACAGCACATCATTTTCTACCAGTTCCATGTGAATTGGTCTGGTGTGACACTTTTATTTCTGACTTTTCCAGAAAATTCCAATTTCTAGAATTCACGGGGCAAAAATTATCAAAACTGAGATTTGGTTTAAGAGAAAATTAAATAAATTAGCTTCACATGACAACATGTAGCATGCAATCTTAATAAACAGTAGGTAAAAGTGGTAATTAAACAGCTTATCGATTTCAAAATGAATAATCTCTAATTATCAAGGAGCATTATTCAGGTAAGTAAATATAACGGAATAATAGCACGAAATTACAAGAGGAACATCTGCTGTGAACAGCACAGGAGCTACAAGCACTTGGATTTGTTATGCCAGAGTAGAGTTTCTCCAAGGAAACAGCAGAAACCTTTACTCTTGAGAAAACGAAAGGCTGGATCAAACAGGCGTGTTTTGTGCACCAAGGAGGAGATGGGCGCTCTCCACCCCTAGCATCGCAAGCCTCTGGTCATAAGGCACGAGTAATAATTGGATGATTTCTCAGCTACAATCTTTACTACACAGCCATGAGAGCCATCGACGTTAAGCATCTCCTTCAGAGGTAGCAAAACCTGACCAAGGATATAAATATCAGGAGGCTGTGGAGCCTGAGAAATTAAGGGCTATAAAGAAGCAGAAGGTGAGGGGATGATCTGAGATACAAAACACAATCGAAAAAGCTAAGCCATTAACGAGTACTTATGTTGGCCTACAAAAAGCCACGAGCATCTAAGGACCTGAAAGCACCAAGTGCTGCTCTCATCGTTAAGAGAAGGAACAAAGCATACCTCTTTTTTATTGTATCTTCCGTTAAAAACAGGACAATGCATTTCTGCTCGGTAAGAGGCATGCATGACTTAGCTGTTTCATAGACACCACCTTATGACTTCAGAAGGACAATCCTGATTCATCATTTGTTCCTCATATAAATGAAAGAAAATTTAAAAACATATTTTTTCCCCAAATATCTGTTAACATTCCAGAAGAAATCAATGCCACCAAGTTCCTTTCTCCAAACAGCAAGCAAACACTCACGTAGAAATGCGGTTAACTTTGGGTTTTCTCACTGTCGTGGCCTTCAGGACTACCCTTCCATTTGCCCAGTGAATGCAGTTTTCTACCTCTGCCTTACTGATCACAATTATCTTGATTTCTTGTATTTCCTAACCTCCTTTATTTTTTATTTTATTTTTTCCTTTTTCCCCTTTAAGTTTGTTTGCTTCCCTCATCTGCTTGCCCACTCTCTGTGCACTCTTCTACACCATGATCTGGTCATTGCTTTGTAGAAGAACCTAACAAAGACATGACTACTAGATATCACATTGCCTTCTAATCTCTTGTTGCTTCCTCCATTTCAAAGCAGTTCTACAGCTTTCCCCTAAAATCTTTTTCCCTTTATGGCAGTTTGTCACTGCTGAGATCGCATGAAGAGGAGTGGATCGCTCCTACAGTAGAGGATTTGATCACTTTCCAGTAGTTGGAAAATGTCACCTGGCCTCTTGTTTACTTTTATTTTACATCTCAAGCTACTGAAAAAATCGCTTTCCTTCCCCCACGTCTCCAATGTTGCTTCCAAAACCCACAAGGTTCTCCATCTCACTTGCTGAAACTCTCCAAAGCTCTCTCATCACTCAAATTTTTCTCATTTTTTCCACCTCGTCCTCCCATCATGGTCAACCCAACCTAGTTCCCAACCCTCACGGTCAACCCAACCCAACCTAGTCCCCTCAACAGCCAACCCCACAGTGACCATTTGTTTGTCTCAAAGAGTCATTTCTGCTTAAAGGCCATCTGAAGCACCCAGCCTTTGATTTGCTCATTGATGTGTTGCTTCCAATGACAAACCGTGCACCTCTTGCAGGTCTGTGGAAACCACCTTCCCCGATTTTCTTCCAAAAAGGCAGACGGACACCAGCATAGGATTGCAGTGAAAGGCAGACAGCTGTGAAGCCCGGCTTTGGGCCACATCACCAATGCTATTCTCCCTTGCTTTTTGCTGTCTCCATTACAAAAGGCTATTCCTGTTTGCACAGTCAACAACATTCACATTTTTCAAAGCTTTCTATGCATCCTTCAGCATCTGCACATATTTATCCCTATAAACGTACTCAGACATATACAAAAATAATCACAAGCCACTTAATATAAGGTGACAGCTCTGATTTTTATTCTCTAAGGCCCTAGTAAATTAATGATAAACTGTTTATTATGGAAGTATTACCGATTTTCCAAATCCTCTGGTTTACCAAAATGAAAATTTCATCACCTGCATTAAACAAACTTTCCCTGCATCATCTTGTGAAATGGTGACACTTCGGCACAAGCGAAACGCAACGGCCATGGGACTGAACAAAATTTGCTGTTTGCCACCATGCTCGTCGTTCCCAGCCCATACACACCAGCTCACTAGTGACAGGATCCGTATTTATCACACTAACAAACACCCCCCCCCAAACGAGAGAATTAATCTCTCTCCTGCACATGTTGTCTTGCACAGCTACATGCACACGCGGAGCATGTCGAGTTTAAACATCAGTTGGCGCACCTATCAATCCACAGCAAACTTATCATAAAGCAATCATAGCTTAATTAAAGCCACAGAGAGGTCAATATGTTCATATGCAAGATGATTCAGTATGATGTCACTTGGGTACAATCAATTAAAATGCACGGTATATTTTTTAAATGGGAAAACCTGAGTAGGGAGCCTGTTGTCTACCCAAAGGTTTTCCTATGCTTTAAAAGCTTCATTTAAATATTTTCTCCTTATTTATATGCACAAAAGTAATAGTTATATCAGATATTCATAGGTGATTTAGATGATTGATACCAATTTCTCTTCATAATATGACTAGCAAATAAAAAACACAGCAGTTCTAATATAAAAAAATAACATGTGACAAGGTTTCCTAAAACATTTCTATTTTGGACCTCACAAGCTAAATTGCTTTTGCTGGCCCCTTCCACCTCTCAGCATGGTTGACAGACAAATTGATCGAAACATCGGAAAATAATATGCTTGCAAAATTTCTCTGGGTGAGTTTTCAGTCTTTTGAATTTTTCATACAAGAACAAAATGAAAGATTGCCTCCTTGATTTTTCCTCCATTATGCGTCCCCATCTTATGTACTACAGGAACATACAATACTTCAAATAGCAGCAATACATTGTAAACAAAATGTATAACATTTTTCATAGAACACCCAAGCTGTACGAAGTTAAAAGACTGGGTAGCAGGCATCTTTGCCCTGCAGATTATGTTGTTCAATTATAATGAATTCATACATTTGAAGTTGCCTTAGGGCCTCTCATTAGACTTAGGGGTGTTTATTACAGGAAATATTGCTTGTATCATTTAAGAAGCAAGAAGGCTAGATGATTTGATTAGAAATGTTGACAGTTGAGGTGTGTAAAAAATATGTCATTCACCCACATTTTCCCCCACTTTAATATTAGGATCCTTCATTTTTTATGAATTCTTTAACCCGTTCTTCCCTCCCCACGAAGCCCATGGTTTTTACAGCAAAGTCCACTGTTAGTGCTGCGTATCCCTCACCGTGAACTACTATTCTGACACCAGCCGTGACGCTTTTTACCTGGCAACCAGAGCAAAATATAAATGGCACATTTCAGTCGCTATTTTTCTCCCCGTTTCCCCTGTGCACGCATGCGTGCGGCAGAGCAGAGCCATGCTCCCTTCCTCAAGTAGCTCCACTTTTTGTAGTGCAAACACCACAGACCCCCAGGCTCCTACAGAATTGTTAAATTAACTTTTATGATGTTACAGAAAAGGCAGAATCTCATGCATTCAAATTTACACCTCATGAAATTTAACCAAATTATTTTCCTCCATATTGTATAGGGAAACCTGATAAATAGTTTGTCAGGTTTTGGTCCAAATTAAACAAGCCCTGAGAGATTATCTTGAATTTAAGCAGTCAGCAATGCTGATTAAGTTTAACGTGTGGATCAGAAAGCCAGGCAGAAAGAATAATTTTGTTTGCTGATTTCTTGTTACATTTGCCACATTAAATAAATATATAAATTATTACTGTTGAAGGCTAATACTACTTTTAATTCCTATAGTACATAAACTGACCTTTAATTGTGCTGTAGATGATCTGCAATTCAGAGAAAAATAATTTGCACTAAATCTTCTGACACCTAGTAGCCTCCCCCCTGCTTTCTATTAGTAGCCAACAGCCATTTTTACAACATCTTGAATTCACTGACTGGTTACTATTTTTTTTAAAGTGAGATTCTGAGATTCCATTCCATGTCACCAAACCAGAAGCATACATTAAAAAAAATCTGTTTCTAAAATAATTCAGCAAAAAGCATTAGGTAATTACAAGGACTGAAAAAATAGGTAAGGAATCTCAACTTCTGGTTCTCACATTTATTATTACATAGAGCTTGTCTAGCTCAAATTGGGCTTCCACTTTCTACATTATGTTTAGCCAGAGAAATTTAAATGAACCCAATGGCTTTACTTTGAGAAATTTATGTAACTTAGAGGAAACATGTATTTGAGCAAAGAAAAGTATCAGATCTTTCATGATTCAGACTGAGTCGTAGCACCATTTAAAAAGGAGCAGAAAAACCTTGAAGTTATTAAGAATAACACATTTTCATTTTTACAATGGAAATGTTTCCTCTGTGCTGAGGCAGCCTGTAAAGGAAGATATGTATTTAAATTAAACCTTAGTGATTGCACTGATAGGGACGTTCTTGTTAACAGAGCAAAAGAAACAGCAATGGTGTTCAGAGCAATTAGGCCAAAATGTGTTGTCTAATAATAATAATCTTGGAAAAATTTCTAACATGACTTGTCAGTAACTGCTTTTCTCCTCTGAGGACCTGGTATTTGCCATTTCATCCTTCCTGCAAAATATCACAAAACGTTGGTAGCTTGCAGCCAAATTTTATTTTCCTGCAGCAGGTCAACAGAAATCAGACTTAAAAACTAATTTCAGTACTGAATTTGCATTTTTTTTTGTTTAGTTTATGTTATTTATTAAAAAGGTGCTAATTATAAACACATAAAAACTAATTACATTGGAGTAGAGGATATTTCTACTTTTATTGCCTTTATATCCCCTAACATCTATCAACCAAATAAAATTTAATCAGGTGTCTAAATGCTTATGATGAAATTTCCATTTGTGATGACTGTTTGGTACTCAGTTGTGGAACAGGGTCAGAAATTTGTTTTCAAAGGGTGTATCAGAACTATGTGGCACTCGTACCCCGTGCAGTAACCAGTTCCTTCCTTCCCCCTAGGTCCCAGGGAGCTCTGCATAATGCTCCATTTCCTTAAGCGAGCTGTCCTGATGGAATTGCATCCGGCTGAAAAGCACGGAGCACCAAACGCGCCATGCGAGGCCATTTGGTGCTCAGCTATGCTGTTGCCAACCCCACATTGAAAAGTCCAAAATGGCAGTAGTGGCTCAGTGCAAAACCTGACCTGCGTTTCATTTTACACTGCTCGCTCTAAAATTCGGTTAATAACAGCACATTCAGTTATCAAATATTTTTAAACTCTTCCACACAACACCAGCTACGTTTTCATGGGATTTGTATGCAGCATCAGCAACAAATCAGCTCTGCATTTACTATACAGAATCAATGTGTAGCCCTTCAGAATTTCCTAATCTGCATTTACAGATGCTTACATCTCTTAAAATACTTAACTAAATATGTTAGGGTGTTTAAGCTGCAAGCTGCCTACTATCTTCAAATATCTAGAGAACTAACAGTAGCATTCTTAAGTTAGGAGTGACAAATACTAGAAAACCTCCACAATTTGGCTTCCATATCTCTGAATTGGTATTTCAGTGACAGATGTTTGTTGCGGCAAAAACCTCTGTCAGAACAAAATTAGGTGATCTATCATTTTAAGATATGGTCTTCATATACTGTTTACTCGAAGATATCACTTGCCTCAAGCCAATTTTGACCAAGAACATTTTGTGATATGGAAGTGATTTGTATATCATCATTTTTGTGATAAATGTAGCTCTTGAACACAAAATAACCTACTATTCCACAGTATTACAGTTAAAACTCCTTCACCAGTAAATCTGTACTACTGCTTTTATTACTACAAAGATACTGTATCTAGACTCCAATGTATTTCCCATTTTTATTCACTGAATAGGGTTGCCTGTTTTCTTGCCTTCGGATCAGGGAGTCTGGCACCCCTGCCTCACCAGCTTTGTATCACAGTTTTGGGGGGCACGGGAGGTCCCCAACGTCCACCACGAGGCGTACCTGCATATTTGTTCCTGCAAACAGGCTAATGGAAAGACAAAGCCATGCAAAACAACAATGCAGAGGCAGGGACTGCCCCACTTGTTCTGCAGCCCGCCACCTCCAAAATTCACAGCTCAGTCCCACCACTACCACTACTTTAGGAGCAACATCTCTCCTCCGGCAATGTAAAGCCGCCTGTTCCATGGATGATCGGAACAAAGTGCCTCACCTCCTCATCTTCTGCAGCTGCAGGGGGGGAGAATGTGGACGTGATGCCATCAGCCAGCCACGAAGGACTGCAAACTGCCACAAAGCACAGAAGTTGGACAAATAACAAGTAAAGGGGGACGAGAGAACAAGAGAGACATCTCAGGAGGCCAAATAAACATGAGATGCATGCATCGCTTGACCTGAGCAAACCATCTTAAATGGCAGAGTTGAGGAGCTTCCACCACCTATTTAAAATTGGACACCTCTTCAGAGACCACTGGTTGCAGGAACACCTGTGAAGTAGAAAATTAATTGGGTCCATAAATTACTATATAAGCCACTGAATAACCATAATACAGTAATGAGCTCCAGCCATTACTAGCCTTGGGTTAATCTAAAACAAAGTCCTAGAGATAAGGGGCTCTAGTTTTGCCTCCTTCCCAAAGTAACAGCTGACCTAGAATAAATTGGACCCAGTGGACAAGTAAGAGAGCAACACCAGCGCACACGAAGGGCTGTCCCTCGGCCAGTGAGTCACTGGATTTGCAGTCGGCCTGGAGCAGAAGGAAACTCACGTCAAGAGCTGCCCTCACTCAGTGCCCACTCCTTTATGGGAAACACAGCCCACCGAGGCTTTTGTTTGTTCATTTCAGCTTAAAACGCAGTTTTCTTCGGATAAACGGTGCTGACGTTTTTCCATGGTGCTAGTCCATTTGTACCCTGAATAAAAATGATCAAATTAGCTCAGAAACACAGGCAAAGAAAAGCACTGGCATTTGACAGATGAATCAACACGAGTGTTGTGTGTGAGTCAGGAATGCTCCGCAGCCGAGCAGATGTGGGATTCTCCCACAACACACCATGAAAGGGTATCAAGGCATTTGCATACCTATGGGACTAAACTGGGCCAAGAGGCAGAAAGGCTGCACTGCTTTCCGCATGGCTCCAACCCCAAGTTGTGTAGAACCACTTCAAGAATTTTTTTGTTTTCCTACTAGAACTGAAAAAAATAGTGCGAGTCCTTATTAAAGGGTA
This sequence comes from Anas platyrhynchos, assembly GCF_047663525.1. Taxonomy (NCBI): domain Eukaryota; kingdom Metazoa; phylum Chordata; class Aves; order Anseriformes; family Anatidae; genus Anas; species Anas platyrhynchos. The sequence continues at coordinate 39,842,848 of NC_092592.1, read as the reverse complement.
GGATTGGGCAATACCAACAGAAGCTTCCTTACCAGTGCATGAGGCATGGTATCGTACAACCTCAGCCCAGGAGAGCTGGTTGGAGTTTCTGCTCCACTCTTGCTCAGCTCCTCACCCTTGACTGCCCACACATCTGTAATGAACCCCAGCACTACACCTGCTCTCTTTTTTTAGTCCACCGACTGCCAGAATGGGATAACCCAGCACTGCGACCTGCTAGGCACTATTTCTGCAGTAAGATGATTTTATTCTACTTACAATGGCAAGATACAAATTTTACTGGGGGATGGTGGGAACACAAGTCTTACCACCAGGCTCACAAAGTTGGAGAAAACACTAAGGTTCAGAGGTACAAGCACTAAGCTAAGAAAACTTAAAAGAACCACGAGCACTACGGCCTTTGTTTCACAGGCTGAGATTTAAAATAGCACAGACCTAGCTGCAGAGCTAAAAATAGGACATGGCAGTCTACACGGCTTATTAAAAAAAAAAACCTATGCTTCAACAGATGTTAATTTTGCTGCACGTGTAACAGCAGTTTTCAAACAAAATATCTTTTATGCTGGGAATTGTGAGCAGAATTTTGCGCTGTTTGATGACAATTGCCCAACGTGGTGCTCGGTAAAGGAAAACTGGAGAGTTATTCACATGACATTCTCCTACAGCACAGAGAGTAGCTCAAGTATAAGTTTGTGCTGTCACTGATTATACACCTAGAAAGTGTAGTGATATACCAGGACTCGACTCTACTAGCTTCAGTACTAAGAGATAAGAGCCCGTGCCTGAAGGATAGGAAGTCATTAGTATCTGCATCAAATCTAGGTTAGGTTAGCAATGACAAAACAGTTCCATAACGGCTGTCCTGAACATGAAGACTGTGTGCACAGAGGAGTGAGTAAGCTTTTTGTGGGTCTCTTTCAGAAAAAAAGACTGCCTTTACTCAGCTTTACACCACAGTGCCCCTGGAAGAGATCGCCTATCAGGTGAAAACACCAAAAGCCTCGAGCCACATACAAAGAAAAACATGAAAACCCAATTCTCCTCTTCGTAGCATCTTCCATGTGGTCATCTCCTGTTATGTCCTACACTAGAGGAGTGGTCTAGAAAGATCCCTCTTTTCTGTAGCAGATCAGATGATCCTCGTGGTCCCAGCACACTGTCCCTGTTCACCCACTGTGCTCCTCTTCACAAGGGAGCAGTCCTGGCTCTAATCAGCTATCCCGGCTGGGATTATTAATCATTTTATGTGGACAAACAAAAAGTTAGTTTTTTTTCTGGTTGCTATCATACATCTCCTTCTCTTCTTCCGCATCAAAAGAAAGCAGGTAAACCACCGGAGGGTGGGGCTCTGTCAGCATGCTGGGGCATAAATTAAATTAAATAAATAAATAAATAAAATATTTAAAAATAACGATTCTGTGTATTTTTGTAAAGAGGGGAAAAATGGTATCATAAATGGGGACTCTACTTCAAAGTCCTGCCCCATTCAGGAGGACTTGCAACAAGAATACTGTAAGAGGATTCCTTACAATTTCACAACTGCTAACACAATATGTTCAAATTTTGCTTTAGTTTTTAAAGCCAGAAGAAAAACGTGTATATTACATCCTCTGATCTTTTCAATTGTTCAGATCAATATGTTCAAGTCCTCACAAAAGGGAAATTCTCATTTACAGCTGCTTCACAACTTAAATGAGAAAAATCTTAAGCATGTTTCTAAAAAATCTGGAATGAAGCGAAAAAATGACAAATGTTGAAATTAAAATATCAAAGCATTTGTTAAAGTCATGAAAGAAAATCTAACTCTTTCAATAAAGAAAAAGGGTTGTATTTTTCCTTCTGGGGAGGAGAGTTTTGACCATGACTAGTTTGCATCTGTCACGACTATCTATAAACAACAATTATTTCCTTCTGTTATTACATAAAAAAAAAAAAATGAAAACAAGACACCATCATTTGGCCTACAGCAACATAGCCACTGAAAGAAAATTCTGCTAGGGTTCAATTTGCATGATAAACTGTTGTTAACAGATACCATCTGTTTTTAAATTTAGTAAAAGGACCCATATTATACAGCTCATTACAAATATTACTAACTCTTAGACAATGACTCTTGTAAAGTGTACATTGCAGCTAATGAAGTAGAAAGCTTAAACAACAAATCATTTACAAGTTTTTGTACAGTGTTTCTAATGGAGGGAGTTTATAATCATAGGAAAATGTAATCACTTATGTTAAGCAATCCATGGACCTAGTCAATGTAGCACAAACAGCCATTATGCAAAATTATGACATTAAAGGAAAAAGACTATTGCAGACTTCGCATTTTACAGAATATGCCACACAAACTAATAACTTTGAAAGAATTAATCAGGTGAGATCCCTCACTTCCAAAACAGTATTTTCCATCAAATATAAAAAGCAGGTTCAACCTGGACTGAGATTTGCTGTCCTGAATTAAACCTGACACCAGTAACAAAGGGGATTCTGTAATGGACATCGGATCTTACAATACAGTGCATTAATGGGCATCACGGTGAACATAATCTGTCAGGAACAGTCACAATAAAGATGTTCCACTGATTAATGTTCCACTAGGCCTGGATTTAATAATTTATATAATTTGTATTAACTTTAAAATTGCTATCACTACGGTGGACAAGGATAAAACACAAACAATACAATACAATAATTTCATACAAGAAAACATTATACACCGCAATTAAAACTGTTGTTTTCATACAAGAGTAATTGTTCAAGATTTACAGAGATGAATTAATGTGAAACAAAGCTGCACATTCAAACAATATAATAAGAAAATACTTCTAAGAGGTCATAAATACTTTATAAATTACATTAATATTGGTGTTTGGTATTATTGCATTTTTATTCTTTTAAAATGTATTTTTAGATATGATTCCCATAAGAATACATGCTTCTATAAAACAAACAAACTTTTAAAATAATGACAGTGTGTCTTATACAAAACACCCCCATTATTTTTTCTATACTTTGTATTGAGAAATAGCGATGTTACAGCACTAAAAATGGCCATTGTGCATTCATTCAAATAATCCTTGTTTTTATACAAAGAATTAAGCACCACTTCCTGAACCATTATATTGTAAGGTTCGTGGGTATTGGTCAAGAATATCCTATGCTATCCTATCAGGATGATTAATGAAGGCACCTTTTTCACAGAATGTCAGACTCTGCCTTTTTAACAACTGACCTTTCATAGAATACTACTGAACTCATAATTCCACTTTTGTTCAGTTTCTTATTAGTGGAGTTAAAATTAATACTTATGGGAATGATGGCTAAGGTGATGCACAGTAAATCTTATAGCACATCAACCTTCTACACCGACTACCAAAGGAATAGTACCTGCATTTGTCTAGTTCAATAGCATAAGTATTCTAGTAAAACTCTGTGTCCTTTTAAAAGACAAATTAGGTCAATATTCAACCCTCTTTCAAGTACAAAGCTGTACATATAGAGAAACACTTCCAAAGTTCATATATCCCAGCGAAATAGTTAATGCCTACTGTACATTACGGAATTTTGGGTCCTGCCGCACTGTTGGAAACTTCAAGCTGACAGCGATGCTGTACAGCCTGAAACAGGCCGTAACCCACATTTCTCTTCAGGGGAGACATTTTAACAGCCTGGGATGCTGCAGCCATTTACTCCCCAGTATGGCCACACATATCTCCACGTCCTAAAAGCCACGTCTCCCAAACGGGGAGTAACAGCACTAATTTGCCACCATGAAGGTTTTGGAAGTCAGTGATGCTGCAAAGATCAAAGGTTTTGGAAACCACTATGTTGAAAAGCTGTCTGAGATAAACAGAGAACCCTTATTTCTTCAAGGAGCCTGACTGGACACGAAGCCTGCTAACGCCTCCACGTACCATGTACCACAGTCCAAAAACATTTACTATGAGGAATTAAGAACATGCAATTCCACAAAAGCAGCTCAAGTCAAATATGCTGGGATGTCCTTAGTTATAGGAAGGAAAGAAAAAGATGAGGTTGATTTAAGTAATTAGTTCTCTGGTAAAGATATTCATTACCCTACCTGCCTATAATTTTGTCATTTAAATCAGAACAATGGCATCAACTCTCTTCCTCACTTTTATATACTAATATTCTCAAACCCTGAAGAGATCTTTCTAGCCTTAAAGACATTTTAAGATGATAAAGATGTGAAACTTTTTATTGGTACATGAAGATCAAAATACATGCTCTGGCAGCGTTGTATCTGATGTCAAACACTTGAGACATCACACAACTGGTAGCAATTGTGTTGTAAAACGTGCAATAATACAAGCAAAATGCAGCTTAATTTTTCTCTATGCGTTCATTCACATTCATATGAAGTCCATTCACATTCATTATGAGATAAGGCATCTGCATTATGGCTAAATATTGTATCTTGCAAACACAGTGGCATTTGCACAGTTTCAACCCTTGCAAATCAAAGAGACCATGAGGATTTCACCCAAAATGAGGTTTTCTAGAACAAAGCTAGAGGACATTGGAATGCATTTCAACCTCTCCTTAGATCTCAGTATTTTTCGTAAGGTCAGCTGGGCTGTAACTTAGCTGTTCCATAATGGGAGACCTGAGACCGATGGAGATGTCCAGCTCCTTGGTAGAAAACCAGTTCCTGTAATGCAACCTAAAGAACTGACAGTACCTTGCTTTCCGAGCAGCATTTCTGATCCTTCTGCCAACCATTACTACAGTAATAGGTATTGCTTAAGAAATAAAGCTGCACAAAACTAAAAGACTCGTGTTCTGGAATCAATTTTACTCCTGTACCAAAAGTAAGAAAAGCATTTCCTTGCTCTTTCGTTTTTAGAAATGCTGTCATACTGGGAGAAGATAGGGCATTTTTCCCTGCACAAGAACAAAAAAGATTTTACAACTTTGTCGAGATTGAATTTTCAGAAGTTACATGAGAGAGTAATCATATTCAAAAATATGAAAAAAAAATGTACTGAAATGGCGGGTCTTCTCATAAATTTTGAAAATCAAAGTTTGCAGATTCTAGCTCATAACTTGCCACCAGATAGTGGCATAAAGCTGAAGTTATGTCCTTTCTATTGATGATGAAAAATTAACGTTTAAATTGCATTTTTACATGGAACACTTTGGTAAGTTTTTGTTCATAAATCTTACATACACTTGTACAATTAAGACAGACATGAGGTACATATAATCTCCTAGAAAAATACCTAAATGTGTGTGTGATGGGCTTGCATACCAACGCACATAACTGCAACTGTTTATTTCACCTGCTTGTCTAGAGCAGTTATGAACTATGATTTCATCTGATTAATTCATGTTAAAGAAATCATAAGCCACAAACCTAATTTTGTTCTAAATGCATTTTAGAATGAAGATATAGAAGGTAGGAAATCTGAGTTGTGCCAGATTACAAAAGAGAAATGAAAATCTTTTCCTGCAGTTCTGAGGACAAGGAATCAGGGTCAGAGCAACTCTCATGTGCAATATTAAGAGTTCACACTATCAAAAACTTACTGTTAGATACAGCCAGGTATCTTTCCTTCAAATATAACAACTACACCCACATAAAACACAGGAACCTGGAACCCTACACGGTATCTCTGATTTTATCTGTGTGACAAAAAGAAATGGTCAAGGTACAAGTAGAAAGAGTGCTTTACTAAACAGATTGCTCAAGACTTTGCCTTACACCGAGAGGAAAAGACTACGAATGGGTAAGTAGAGCAGAGATACAATAGCAAATGTATTCCCTCAAGTATGAAAGATGAGACAATAACTACAAAGACACAGAATTTTTATGGAGCAATTTACAATGAAAGTGCAACAAGAAGCGCAGTTCCATATTTATCCCAGACCCAGAAATGAGGGAGACTATGTGCAAGAAAAGAAAGCAGCCAAACAAGCTGATGAAACTCAGGCAGCAGTGGCCAAGTGTCATTGCAAAAGCAAAATAGCAACAGGAAAATCCTGAAGCACTACCATAAAACAGCCTCTATGACAACAAACTCAGCAAGTACAGGATGAACATCGCAGATGAAGCCCTCAATTTGCGTCGGCGGCGCTGGTGCTAAGCTCTTGGCTCGCTGCAGTATCAGCATCCCAGTGGTGGGGGCTGAGAAAGGGGGGTTCAGTAACCACTGCCAAGGAAAGTCCATCGTCCTGTTCTCAGCGTCTATTATCAGATGAACAGATACAAATGTGCAGTACTCATCCACCTCCCAATTCAAAAAGAAATATTCAAGAGCCTCGGAAAGACTGCTGCGCTATTTAATGCAGCTTCAACAAACCCAAGTCTCCAACTCTTCCCCACGCAAGGGGTGAAGTAGTTAAAAAAATCTTTAGGGATTTTTTTTTTTAAGGTGGATACAAAAATATTTTGCAAGCCTAATTGAACCAGTAAGGCTCCTTCTATGTGCAGTAACAAACGTCATTACTTAAAAGATCCATTGAAACAGATTCTTCACTGTTCAACTGATGATCCATTCTGTGGACTAAAACTTAATCTGGGAATTTCTGGTAGGCAGAGAAGTCATTGTATCATATAATAATGTCCATAATATATAGACTAAATGTTTCCACCTGAGTTATTGGATAAAGGTGTTGGGAATGCCACTTTCATAGGTATTTGGCAAATAAACAAGGGCATCATATGCTGGATTACTCAGAAGCAATACATGACCATTTCTTTTAAATGACGGAACAATATTAAGAAAAATATGACTATTTTAAATATTCAATTCATTAGCAGTTGAAAAGTTTACTCCAGATGGAAAGTCAGTACTTAACAGGACTCCCAATTTAGAAGTGCTGGATGAATGAAAAAGATGTATCCCAATTAATGTACCCAGATGTCTCTCCTGGAGTCCAAAACAAAGCAGACCTTTCAATTTGGTAAGTGCTAGCCTGACAGAGCCTGTAGTTAAGTTGTGTGAGTTAGAGTTGTGTGGTGATAAATTATCCTAATTGTTATGGATTTTTGATAACAAAGTGATAGACCCAAAAGAAAAGAATTGAGTGAAGACAAAGTAACAATGTGAACTGAGACAAAACAAAAATTTAATATGCAAGTGTCACAACTGTCTTTGTTTTATTATTTCAGCAAGGCTACTGTTTAATAAATTAGTAAATATATGTCCATTCAGAGAGTTCTATTAAAGATTTCAATTAAACTAAGAATTAAGATGGGGCATGCTTTTGGCAGGAATATCAGTAAGTAGTCAGGCATAACTCAGAAATACCTGCAGTCATCCAAATGCTAAATCCAACCTGAAGCAGCCCTACATTGCCTCTTGGAAATACAAAGAATCCAACAACAACAAGAACAGAATTTTTAGCCCTAGCAAGCTGGGCTAAAAGTAACTGTGTAGATAACACTGCTTTCAAAACAAGACATTTTACTTTACATACTGAAGCCTATAAAAGGCTGCAAGATTCCAGATCTACATCATAGGCAAAGTTAAAAGTCTGACTCATTCAAGATGTGAACATGCAGCACTATCATCAGGTAAGAAACGTTGACAAGAATGTGTATGTGTACTGCTACTTTTTATTTTCCTTCAGCTTCATTATACCTGGGGGTTGTTTTTTGACCATTTGGCATTTCTTTACTTTGATTTATCATTAGTTCAGGCAGAAGATTCTTTGTTCATTTTCAAGTTACCTACATACACTGGAATTCATATGCATCATGAATGTATTTTTGTTCCTGTATTCTTTTGTTGCCTGCTTTTGTTATTGCTATAAGTTCTATGAAAAAAAAAAAAAAGTATTAAAAAAAGTATTTCCCAGAACAGACAGGAAACGAGACATGCTATCACAACTCTGAGGATATCCTCTGTTTCACACTGAAGCATAAATCTTAAAACCCAGAGGATATCTGCATAAATGAAGAGCATCTGGACAAGCTCAGAGTCACAAGCAATATTACCCAGCACACAGAAAACTCCTGACCTACAGGAGTTGATAGGTGATCCCAACCATGACCAACAGAAATTGCAACCAACACTGAAGCCAAGTAAAATGGGGATCTGGTTTAACAGACAAGCACACCACCAGGGCAGCAAAAGCAGAAAACCTCTACAAACTTTAAAGTGGAAAAAGCCTGAAAAATAAAGCTATAAGTCCCCCCCTGCCAAAGACGACATCCACGTTGGGTGGCGGTACCTGCCACCGTTGGCAGAAGAAATCTGATTGTTTCCAAGAATTCAAAGAGAGGTGGCAAGAACCAAGGCAGGCTCTGGCACTCTGTCTGGGGGAGAGGGAAAGGGTTTAACACAAAGATCAGGCCACTCCAGACTTCTGAATTTCAGATACATAAACACGAGACATTTTCTACATTCAAGTGTTCATGTCAGTGTTTAAAATTAGAACAAACTATTTTCAGAGGTGAAGAACATTCATGAGCTGTGAAAAATGACTACTTTCAAATTATTCAGGTAGTACATTTCAAATTGCCTTAATATAAGCTGATTTATATTTATGACCAACTCTTTCATATAGTGGTTAAACTTTCTGTAACTCCTCCCAAGTCTGATCATTGAACATGAAGAGTTTAAAATGTTGAGAGAGGAAATATTCTCTTTCTCCCTTATATCTAGGCGTCTGTACCCCAGGCTGTTCAGGGCAGCTAGCCATCACAAGACGAGGTTTTCCAAAGGCTGCCTTTTGATCAGCATGGTTGTATTAGTCTACTGTAGCGCCATGTACCAACAGAGGTCTACCTGTAATGGAACAGCCATCAACATCTTGGTGTATTTCCATATTGCTTTTTAAATAATTCAATGATTGCCTGATGGCCATACCTGTTTCTACACACGAGCATGTTTTTTGCAATAGCATGGGTTGATCCACCCGTGAACCCAACGGCCACTCTTTCAGGGACACTCATTCTTCTTGACAGCAACCTGTGATGAAACCTTCATTTCACTTTTAGGAAAGTTTAGAGATTTCTCATTGAAACACAAAACAAAAATATTTATCTTATTAAAGGAGACTTTCAAGGCCTTTCATATGAGCAACTTCAGTGCCACAGGTTGGTTGGGGCAGGATGAAAACAAACAGCTTGCCATTACGTGGTAAATAAAGATTTAAGAAGCATTTCAGTGTCACATCACTTTGTCCTTGTGGAACGGTCCGTATGGCAGCTGAACCACAGCCCCTATCCTGCATCTTTGCAGTACATGTGGCTGAAGTAAAAAAACTTGAAAAATAAGATAATTGCCCAGACTCTCCATAGCACAAATATATAAATATATACATATATCTTGAATCCTAAACGTCTGTAAGACAGGCAGCTTTCCAACATAGTTCTCATATGCGATAAATATGTCTAGCTGTCCAGTTACATGGTGCAATGAGTGTGGTAAAAAAAAATAACCTTTTGGAATGTTTTCTTTCCAGCCCTGGAGAGGCTTTCCATGAGGACCAGAACATGCTCACCATTTGTGCTGCTGGAACTCTAAGTGCTAGATGCCTCTCCTCCTCCCAGGAGCATCTCCAGCATCTCCAGGATAAGATAATTTTGTCTGTGTGTGTGTCTGCGTATTAAATCAGTGGTGGTGCCACACACATCTGCATCATGAAACAATCACAACACAAAGAGCACATAACATGAACGAAACATCGGCAGAAGCAGGATGGTTACTATACAGAGAGACTACGTTAATCATAATAGCCTGGACACGAGCAAAACCTAACTGTGGAATGACCAAATCAGGGGCATGCATCACTAACAATGAGGAGAGATAAATGAAAACAAAAATTGACTGATAGTCTGAGACAAACTTATTTTAATTCCACCTCGTTGCTTTACTGCTTCCTGCCCTGAACTCGCACAAGCAGAAATATCCTCTACAATAGTCCTCTTTCACACCAGACAATCTGTAAAATCATGCTTAAATCTACAATATTACGAAGTTCCTTAGCAAAATAAAATGCAATTAAAAAAATCTATTAGTATGAATGACAATTCATAAATAGACTACAACAGTAAGCCTCCCAAATGTCAAAATTAACTAAAGAAATTGATAGCTGTTCAAAACCTAATTTGATTAAATGATCACCAGGATTTCACATTTGCTGTTTATGACAGAATACGTTCACTCAGAAGTTTAGAAGCAATCAAAAAAGCTTTTATCACCAACAAGCACTCATTTTCATAAGCAAAGAGGCAATTGTGAGTATTTATCACTTGAAGGATTGCATGTACTAAATAACTTCAAATTCTTCAGAATCCAATAGGAACTTATTTCTACTGAATCAGGACTTCTGAGCGATGGATGCTGGGTGTCTGTCTCTGGTACATCAATCCCTAGAATTCTTTTCACTTAATAGTTTAATGAGTAACTCTTTTAAGGAATTTGGGGAAGTTTGACTTAAAGATGATGTAGTTAGGCAATTGTCAGCAATCGCTGACAATGTCAGCGATGAAATCATCCTGTCAGTGGAACAGTTATTTTCTTTTCACCAGGAAAAATAATGCAAAATCCTTTGACAACGGATTTAAAAATTGCCTACTAAGTATTTTCTAATTTGAGGAGGATGCAGTTCTAGTTCACACTAGGAGATAGACATTTCCAGTCCTCCCTCAATACCACAGTCTGCAGCGAACTCCTACCATTATCACCCTTACTGGCCCCTGGCATATAATGCCAGCAGCATGGAAGAGCTCAGTTGCTGCCTATTGATGTGTTTTGCTAACACACGACTTATGCATTTAAGATTTTAAAACTTTCAGAAATGTTTATAAGAACTGCAAGCCACCACTCAGTCCCTCCTGCTGAAGTGACAGTTCCCAGACTTCAATGGGACTTGGATTTGAGTCTATGTAAATCACACTTAGATTTAATATGCAGAAAGTACATGCAGAAAATATAAATCACCATGTTTCTAGGAACAGCTTTGTACCTGCTGATATTGACAGCAAAAGGCAAAACCAGAAGCTTGAGGCTTTCAGAAAAAGCCTGGGGTGTGGGCTGTACAGTGGGGTCCTCCTGCAGCCTCCAGCCTTCCCAGCTGGCGTGGCACCCGCTCTGTGTGCCAGTACCAGGTCGAGGTCCTTCACTACTGGCAGGAGCACTTTGTGTCAGAATTTGAAAACCCTGATGCTGAAGGAAAATGAGATGAGATGTGATATGGAAAGCAGTACTAAATGTTTAATATGATCAGCAATTCACAATTATTTCTTAAGTGTCTTTTTCTGGATAACTTTTTCCACTGCATGATCTCGGTGAGAAGATAATACGAGATGCTGCTTTTGAATAAGTTATACATTTGCCTTGCTTTACTTGAACATAACAATGCTACCATTATTAATATTTTTAGTCTACAAAACAGCACTAGCCTTCCAAAGAAAAAGTCCTTGACCAAAATATCAAAGGATATTAAACTGAGAAGTGATCTACTGATGCAAATCATTAAATCTATTTGCATTTGCTTACTGAACCCTAACACAGAAATTAAACTACATAGTGTAGGAAAAAGAGCTGGTTTTGCATGGTTAAAAGGAGACATCTTGGAAGATCCAAGCTCTATGTCATTAATTTTCCTTCTTCCCCTCATTAACAAGTAAAATGTTTTCACTGCTTGAAAAGTTTTAATAAATAGGAAAAAGCAGGGCAGCTGACATAAGTTTTTAATGTAATATACAAGAGCTTTTAATATTTTTACATATATTAATGCAAAAGCTAAAAATAAATGTTAAAAGGTTACATTTGTGAAGAAAGAAAAATGGCATTTACAGTTACAGGATAAGATTTTAGAATTTAACTCTTTCTCTTCCGACACGGTTTTCTGAAGATCATTTGCATTTAACTGAAATCGGTGTAATTGCACAGGCGAGCCCACCGCAGCGGTGGTACGGGGGCTAAGGGCACTGATACCTCGCAGCTCTGCATTCCAGTATCATTCGCTGGGTTTTGTCCTACCCAGTTAGAAGTGTTAAGTTTGCTTTAGAGAATGAATCAAGGTAGGCTTTTTAAGAATAACTGTGATTAGCACATGCATGATGTGTGTGATCTTTGTGAGCTTTACTGCAAGTGCACGAACCAAAGGAGCAAATGATGACCGGCTGTTGCTGTGACATCTCCAGCTACAAATGGGCAAACCCAGAACACAGCAGATAAACCCCAAACAACCCCAACACTTTTCTAACAGTACATAATGCTCTGATCATGGCATTGGCATAGTCAAGGCTCTTCAGATAGACATCACAGCCTGCTCAGCAAAACACTGGGTTTGGATTCAGTTCCCTTACGGGTCTGCAGGAAGGGGACCTATTATCCAGGTGGGCCTCTCAAAACAACTCTGTGGCTATAAAAAATCCTTGGCACTATCTGTCTATGTATCTAGATTTTTTATTATTATTATTATTATTTTTGGAAAACTAGAGAAGTCTGGGAAGAAAACCAAGACGAAGATTTGCTATATTTAAGAATACCCACTAATTCTGATCTATAATAGAAACATAATCCATGGCATTATGCAGTCCATTCGCCCGTCTTTATAGCAAGGATTTGCAATGGAAAACTGCTCCACTGCATTAATCTACCTCTGGCATGAGAAGTGGAAAGGTTCTGCTCATGGCCTGAATTACAGAAGGAGTTAGTAAAGATACACCAGGCATAATATCTGTGGCATAGTATAGGGCAGGGTGTCAAGAAAAGATTTCTTTCCTAAGAAATTTTGTGAAAACATGAGGCTGCATAGACAAATTCTCACAACCCTCTTTGGCGAAATTATTTTTCATAACTACTACGGCTCTATATCTTCTGCACTAGAAATAAACCCATCATATTTGTGGTATTTTCAAGTGGGTGCCTGCACAAGTTATATTATCTAATACAGTTTGTTGTTATTTTTGCCATTTTAAAATATCATCACTGTAAAATGTGATCACTGCGTTGTTATAACATTTCCTGCTTAGAAGTCTTGGCCAGCCACCCAGCTTTACAAATGCACACAAGTCTAGCAGCAAAGCTGTTCTTCTGTACACTAGAATAGATCTTTGACTATTTTGACAGGACATTGCCTATGTTAACATTAAAGATTTTAAAACATCAGATTATTAGCATGAATAATAATTAGTACACTAGAATTTATTTATTTATTTATTTTAAAGTAGAGTCCTCAAAGGCTTCTCCAGTTAGATTTATGGGAAAAAAACACAACTGTGAAGACTTGCAAAAAGCACTCCTATTTGAATCTTGCAATACTATCTTTGACAGATGAATAGAAATGCAGCAGTGCTGTCAGGAAAAATAACACATCTAAAGTACAGTATTGATTACAGACGAGTTGCTTGAGATTCACTTCAGTTTAAGTGAAAAAGGAATTTTTTATTTTTTTTCCACTCATGCAAAATAAAGTTTACCATTCACGCCTGCCAGTAAAGCAAATCATTTCAAAAAAGATATGAAACTAAGTATGTGAGCTGTACTAGGTGTAAGGCTTTGTTTGACAAACTCTAAACTTTCTAGATGTTTTTACACTTTATTTTGCTTAAGTTTTTGAAGCACCATTTCCAATAAAAAGTTTTCTTATCTTGATGCAGCATAAACAATCTGTAGCATCTCCACAAGAAACTGAGAAAAAAACTAGCCCAGTTTATTTTTAATAAAAGGAGGACTATGCTATATAATAACTCTTCCTGCCACATCCATTGAATCTGCTCAAATAAAGATTGATGCCTGGATATTTGTAGACACTTCTTCCAGAGAAGGTAATATTTCTTTTTTTCTTTTTTTCTTTTAAATATACCTCCTCCTGGTATTTTGCAATAATTTGAAAAAAGTAACAAGCATCATCTCCCTATTATCTAGAAAGGAAAGATGCAGATGCTTAAGTCAAGCAGCAGAACACTCAATGAGGTTTGCGGCAGCCTAAGTGCCACAAGTTAAATAACATGCAGAAATAAAAACTAAGAAATAGAAAGATGTATGAAGTAAGACTGACCTTCTCCTTTTGGTGATAATTCTACACAGACACCCAAAACCTGCTTTCAATTTGTGCATCAATATATACATGAACATTGTTAGGATGGTGAAGGGTTAAAATGCAAGAGAAAAACAGACCAAAGAACAGCCCAACACAGAGCACCAGTACCTTGCTGCATGGGCTCACATTTAGGGCATTCCTTTCATTTTCAAGCGAACTAAAGGTCTAAAAACCTGCCTGGATTTTGCCCAACAGGTTGGACTGTGCTGCAGTCCTTTTACCAGGTGAGCAGTAAATTACATCCCTTTTGGCTTTCTAACCTAAAATACTCACGAATGACAAAATACAGGCAGGAATCCTTGAAGCACTCAGGTTACTAGCTATAATCATACTCAGAGGTTTATTCTGAAACAGCCCGGTGTCCAACAGCTAAAAATCTAACACGGCAGCACCACACATGCTGAAGTTGCAACCATACTTTTGGCACTTACATAGCAGCCCGACAGCGTCGTGTCCTGGCTGGATTTATTTGTGAAGACCTCTGTGGCACAAGCCAAGTGCTTGCTTCACTAGCTAAAAGTTTAAATGCTGCTCGTTCACGGCTGCTGCAGGCTCCCCGGTGTCACGGACAAGGTGATCTGGAGTGAAAGAGCTTTCTAAATGCTTCAGCTGCTCCAACTGGCTGGGGAGGGGAAGATGACTTTCTGGAAGAAGGCACAGGAAAAGGAGCTTTAAAAGTAATAACAGGGATCCCATCAGGAAGAGGCACGGCTGGAAGACTTTTAATCCCGGGGCCTTTAAAGAACACTATACAAGATATTCAGCTCAGAATGGTTTAATGGAAAGAAAAGAAAAGCTGCACCCCAGAAGGACGACACCCTCGAGTCAGCCATAGCTGTATCTTGAAGCTTTTGGGAACAAAGTACAGAAGCCAAGAGCACGTGCAGCAGTCCAAGCCTTTCACCTAGCCTCTACCGAGGGACTTAATACATTCAGACTCACATCAAATGCGGACTGTATCCCAAACCTAATCTGTTTATATTAATGCCTACAAAAGATCCATCTAATGAACCATTTTCCAGTCACTGTAAACAGTAATTAAATACATTAAACTATAAAAAAGGAAAGTGCCATGCAAAACATACTTTGATCATTGATAAATGCCGTCAGCTTGGATGATTATGGTATTTACAATAGTAAGTGCTCCGTTTCAGCTGGCAGGAAAGCGATGCATCTGGACTTGTCCACAGTCAATGTTTTAACATCTTCCCCTGTGGGGGCAGGACTGTGACCTTACAGAGGACAAACACTGCAACAGAACTTGCTGGTATGAAAACCAACCAAAAATAAATATAATTTTTCAAGAAGTGGAGAGATTTCTTACAATTTTATTTTTTAATGTTGTGGTGTGTGGACCATAGGATGTTTCCATACGGACAGCAGTCTTGGCCTTATGAAATAATCAGCAACACAGCTGTACTTGCACAGGAATAATGGCTGCAAATACCATCTCCAGTAGGAAAAGAACCCAGTGGTTCCTTCCAGGTACACCATGCCTTTTCTGAAGAAATGCCATTAAGTGTATAGAGCTGATGCTACCACTAGCTGAAGTTTCAGAGAAGTATCTAGTACACCTTTTTTCCCCTGCTCTACGTTTAGAGATCATCACAAAATCATTAGCTATTTTTCCCCCAGGTGTGTACTTTGTCTCCATCAGGTTTTCTCCAATTCCACTTCAATTATAAAATCTCTACTGTCACACAACAATTTTAAGGAAGAACTGAACGGGGAATAATCACACCTCTTCCACATTACTGCCAATAACCCTCTGTACACTTAACTCGCTTAACTTCAGGTGTTTGTGGTAAAACAGACATTTATTCAAAACAGCTAAGTGGAGTAGTTGCATACCTACCTCCTTCAGCTGGTTTTTAGTATGCCCCTGAGCTCCACTAAGTTTCTTAGCCTTGGCTGATGCTTATTGGAAAAATAGGAGGAGTGGCACTCTCCCAAATGCCTCCCACTTGTGGCATCAAAGTGAGATATCACTCACAGTAAATTTTACAGTATGAGGAATGAAACAGTTAGCAAAGTTGACATTTAAACCATCATCACTGGCTATGATTAAATACCTCGGAGATGAACGGAGTGGTTTGCACCTCTCCAAGTTATTGTTCTAGGCTCTTATCAGACTCCCATACACCGCTGCGTTAGCTGCATTTTGACACACCTGAGATTTGCGTTGAATCTGAAATGGCTGGAAACCTGTTTAGAAAGATTCCGGAGAGTTTCTGATGATGTTAATCTGGCAGAGACACTGAAACACCGGCTAACTTTCTGAACTGTAGATTCACCCTTGAAAGCTGTGGGCAGATTACTAATAGAGGAATGGCCGAAGAGGTTCCTCGTTCCTCCTCCTCCTCTGACTGTCAGTAAGATAGGGAGAAACGAGAAATTGCAATACGCTAGTGACTTCTCTGCTGTCTTGAGTTCAAATCCACATCCACGCTGACAAGTACCCAGGTCCATGTGAGAGGGCGGTGGCAGGAACCCCAACACGACTTCCACTCATGGCATGGGGAATTCCTGCAGGAATTTGCACTACTGCAACACAGCCAAAAGCTGTTCCTGCCCTGGCATCCTAACTGCTACGTTCACATCCCCACCTTCCCAAAGCATGTTCTGCTACAATATTTAGTGGAGGAAGATACCAGCATGCTTCCTGCTATTGTTGACAGAAGTCACAAATGTGGCACTAACCACCAAGCTGGTGATTTACCACTGCAGTTCAGGAGGAAAAAATTTCCAAACAATCATCCCAGGGTGACAACACTGCAGGATAAAGTAGAAGAATGAGAAAACTAAATCTGAAACTTTGAAGCTGCTAAAGACACTTAGAAGTAGAGTAACAGTGGAAAAAAAGAAACCACAAGTTTTTCTTTTGGACGTGAGCAAATAGAGTTAAACACTGGCAGTATTTCAGGCAGGAACGGTGGAGGAAAGAGGCATTACTTTTGATCAAGAAGGCAATATTTGTATACACTGAAAGAAAGAAATACAATGGCTGATACAGTACCAAAAATATATATATACACTTTTAGTTTTTTATAAAAATGTGAACTGTGAACCTGAAGTTCCTAGAGAAGGGAGAAATTTATAAAAACAAGCTTCACCTTAAGTATACTTCTTCCACACCGCACAATCCTGAAGCAATACATAGCAACTTGCTTCAGAAACAACCCAATAACAAATATGTGGTCCTTTAGTCAGGCTGTGAACCCAAACCTGCACCTCCATATGGGGCTGTGTGTGGAATAAAATACCACAGCCAGCAATGTACCACATATCGGCATCAAACCCTGAGAAGCTGGCTGTTCCAGCCAACCCACTGGCTATGATACCAACATAATCGCTCCTGGTTCTGATTCGGGTATCTTAGATTAATCTTAATTAGTTAATTAATCCTAATTAATCTTAGATCAATTCACAATGCCAAATTAAATGGCCAGTGAACAAGTCAATCCACGACTTAATACTCAAACTAAAATAGGAACAGGTGCTTTCAGGTTACTGGTTTAGGACAACCAAGTCTTAGCACTGCACTTAGATTGCAAAACCGTTAGAAACATTTTTAGTCCACATTCAGAAAATTAAAACTTTAAAAATTATTTTTAGCTGAAATTCCTTTTATTTAAAAAATCTACCTACCTACCTACCTATCTATATTTTCCCTTACATATATATGAAGCTTGAATGGAAATTCCTCCTCCCCAAACAGAAATCATTATGCCATTACATGCCTTGACTTTTAAACCCTGCTAGTTTCACAAGGAGCAGAATAACCTCAGGTTATTACAATTAGTTTCATCTCATTAATAGATCAATTTCTTTCAAGCATACTGAAAGCTGAATTTTACTTTGTTGCTTCTCCTTTTAGTCTACATTACAGTCTGTGTTCTTAAGTTTTAAGGAGAGCCATCACAGAATAGGTTGTAATCTCAGGTGATTAATTGCAGAGCATTTTACAAGCTGTAAAACAGAGGAAGATCTCCACAACCCGATTATGCCATTAACCAGGTGCTCTTATCAGATTTTTCTACAACTCGCAGGTTTGTCCGACAGATTGCAAGTCTTAAGTATTTATATATTTCAAAGGTTTACTTATTTTTGTTGTTAAAAAACCCTAAAATCTATATTGATTGTTACATGCAATTCTACATGAAAAGTCTCAGCAACTGTGGTGCTGAATACCAATATTTATTACTAGACTTGCGCTCATTATGGTTCTCTCTGACAGGGGTCCATTAAAATCAATTTTTATGTTTCTTATGTTTTTTCTTTTTTTTTTTTTCCTACCCAATCTCCTTACCATGGTGTTTATTAGCCAGTTAGGAGAAACACTGGGCACTGCTTTGTTTTTATTTTATTCTGTCAAAAATAATGAGGCCAGATTTAACAGCTATTCACTAGCGATGAGTAGAAGAGATTAAATGTTATACTTCAGCACAAACATTTACAGACAGCTTTAAAATTTTTAGAACTTTATCATCAGGTAAGACAAAAGAAAGTCCCACCTTCCACCCATTTTTCAGATTTAAGTTCCTAAAGTAATTTTAAGAATAACCTGCGTAGTGTTAACTACTGGATCACTCTCCAGTAATATTCCCTCTGCAATATAACAATTTTTGCAAAAAAAATCCTGCAAGCTGATAAGCTAAGTGTTATCAAGATGCTACTAAAGCCTCAACGCTTCTGGGAGACTGGGAAATTAAGTCAGCTCAGCACAGAAAAAAATGGATGCATCAAGATCAAACAAAAAATTAAAGAAAGAGGAAAAGAATCTAGGTTTCCTGACTTCTGCCTGAAGAACAAGGTCACAAGATCCTTCTTCAACCAACCAACCTGGCCATAGTACATGTCAGCAAGTGGCAGACCCTGCCATAATGGAAAACGGAAGCTCTCTGTATACAATAAATAGATCTGGCCTTATAGCTAGACTTATTTAAGGATGGGAGTAACACACAGTTTTTAAGTAGCACCATCTTTCATTTGTGCAAAAATGGGTAAAAAAAAATGTAGTTTGGGGCACATAAGTGTATTTTTGTGGAGAATGGCTTGTGTCTGAAAGACCAATTTCTCTACTCTGTCCCCCCACCCCCACTTGCTCTAATAATATTCTACTGTCCCTGAAAACATTGTTCAAAAAAAAAGATAGATGGCAAGTTACTAAGTAAAATATTTAAAAACTCAACATTAAAGATGGAAGTCGTAACAATAGATCTTTGCTCTTACCTTTTGCTCTTACTTCTTACTAGTAAAACAATACTTCCCCACCTGCCTTCTTGGCCTTTACCAATTAATAGCCTTGAATTACTTTCTTCCAATAATGTAATTTCATGTCAAGCATGTATTTGTTAATACCTCTAACTTCATGACTGTTTTTGTCTTCAGCTTTTGTTTTCATACAAAAGAAAACACAATTTCTTACATTCACCACCTTCCAGGGTATTTAGAGCTTCATCCTACTATTCCTCCACCCACTCACTGATGTCTCCTCTTAAAGGTAAAGAGTTGTCACCTGCTTTAGTTGTGCTCCAGCCAGAAGCTGTTCTGTAGCAAAGGCAAACTTCAGCCTTATCCTAAATACTGTTTTACTTTCATTCCTCATCAGCAGAAATCCAATACCGCAATCAGCGTATGAAGGAAACTGAAGCACTTATTTCCATATCACTGGAGTTGGCAAAACTGTCAAATCCAAGGGCTTGAAGGCTTAGAATTAGAGGCAAAAACATATTTCAACCATACACATTATGCTTCATATTTGTGATTAATGTTATGCACACTTAAAAAATTGCAAGGGTAATAAAATTGAAAAAGGGAAAAGGGAAAATCCCACAAGTCAAAGGAAATTTTTAAAAAGAGAAAAGCAGAGTGGGAAAGGACAATATGGAGGGAAGAAAATGAAACCTGTTTGAGTCATATCAGAAAAACAAAACTAAACAAAACAAAACACTGTTTTAAGACTGTGGCAAAGGCTGCAACTTCATTACCAGAAAATGGCTGAGGAAACAAGCCTTCATAATTAATGTTAGTAGCTTTAATTTTGGCTGAGGATTTGGAAGAGAACTTTGGCATCTAGCAATTTTGGCAAAGGAAAATCCATACCAGGAAAGAACATGACAAAGAAAAGAATTCAGTATTTCTTCTAAAAATATCAGCTTTTCGTCACAAATAAGGAAAAAAAAATATACAGAAAAAAGGATCCAAACAGGACAGTACTTCAGTAGACTGAAAAACATTTCCATCAACCATAAAAAGTACCAGTACCTCCTCAATCAGTCTTACCTTTGAGACACTACTTCCCCTATCGTATATACCCTCTGAACTCCAGAAGACATTATAAATTATAAAAACAAACCAAACATCTCATTAGTAGTTTGCAGTAATGACTTATTCCAACCTAATTCTGCCTGTTGGAGTATATCTATCTATATCAAGCTTTACAAAACACACCGGGAAGTGTCACTTGTCAGTGGCAGATTCACAGGTATGTCCAAAATTATGGGGCAGGACATACATTCAAAACCTCTTTTAAGAATGCTTGTCTTTTAGGACATTTTTTTTAGCTAATATTAAAGATGTAGAGAATAGTGCATTCTGCAACTGCCATTCCTTACAGGTGCTCAGGGCTGCTTTGCCTCTCACAGGACAAAGTGTGTTTTCGATACGACTGGTAGAAAGAAGCACACACACAGAATCACACAGACTCCTCTGGGCAATCTGTTTCCTCTGCTACACACTCAAACATAGGATCAATAGGACATGAACTTACCCATTTGGCAGCACACTCATTTTTGGAAGTTTTATTTCATGTAAGCCTGTTTCACACCCAGATATCTCCAGTTTTCCCACGGGGCTAAGCAGAACTGCATGCTTCTCCTTGCACTGAGATGCTCCCTCTTTGGAAGTTACCTGTTCATAAAAACAAACAACTCTAATTGTGTGCATTGTCACCAAGGGACACTCATCCCAATGTATTTTGTGTAGTTTTCAAAAATAATTTGAAAAAAAACACACACACAAAACAGTATTTAAAGTCTCTTCAGCTGTGTCTTTTACTTCCAAAACTCTTAACTTCGAGCGAGCCATCCTGAAAAGTCAGCATCTAAATCAAAGTCTTAAAAAAAAAAAAAAAAGAAAAAAGAAATGTTAACAGAACAGTGACCTTCATAAAAATCACGAGTAATAGAAGTTTCATGGTTGGTTTATCAGCTAACATCCGATGTGAAGTGTTTTGACACTGATTTCAAAAGGGTTATTATGACAACAAAGCATATTCACCGCCTTACAGCAGCAATGTTATGCAAATAACTGCGGGAATGCAAATAGAATATGTCTGCTGGAAAAATGTATGAAAAAATCAATCATTCTGTAGCAACATTGTTTATTCCCATTGTTACCAGTCTGGTTTTACAGTTACTGATAGGATGTAGTTGGAAACCGATGCCAGGCATTTCTCAATATTGTTCAAGACCCACAGTAACTTACACATCAAATTCATCTTGGCTTAACAGTCTGAATCAGTAGATATTGGAGTTGTATTCGCAGTTTGGTTTGTAAAATCGTTAGCAATAGTAACAGGACTGAAAATTTTCATTGAAAAGTCTCCTGGACACCAAACTTTTGGTTTGGATCACATCACAATGGGAATGGTGCAAGCAGGACAGTGAAGACCTTTACTCCAAAGAGCCAACACAAGATAACTTGATGAGCAAACATCTTGGTAACATCCTGGTCTGGAAGACCAAAATGGTTTCTTGTTTTTTAAAACCACTATGACCATATAGCTAATCAGCAATTTGCCTGATACCTGAATAATTGACTGTTTTTTGTAATACTCAGAAGCAGCACAGTCTCCAAAGACAACTACACACACTTATTTTGTGTAGTTTTGGTATTTTGACCAGTATTTGAACCATTTTTCAGTCTGACCCAAATCTCTCTGAAGTCTGCCTGACCTGTGACAGAGCTGCCTTTAAAAACCAAGACTGCCGGTTTTTAGAACCGAGCCTCCCAGATCAGAGCCAGCTAGCTGTTCACATTTTCAATTTCTGCTCCTCTGTTCCTTTTCCATTTTCTTTAAGAACTTTACAAGAGTATTTCATTTTTTTTTCCGAGGGATGAATTAGTATTAACACCAACTCACTGAACCTGAGCAGGGGCAGAAAGGCAGAGCACAGTTTTGCTGCACTGCAGGAGATGGGGCATCAGGGACCGTACCCCAGGAGGGGCAATTTGGAGCTGCTGAACTCCTGCTGGAGCCTCTGCAGATGAAGGAGAGGGTACCAGAGAGCAGCTCCCCAACACCCCTCACTCTTGATCATGGAGGGAACATGCCTTGCAGTGAGGAGGACGATGCTGAAAGCCTGATGGAAGTCTCAGGTAAGAGCAGAAGTGCCTAAGAAACCAGGACACTGAGTTAAGAGCACAGTCACAGAACAGAGGAGCATCGTGAGCCAGGCAGATCTGTGCATCTGACTTACAGCTGATCACTGTCCACAGTTGTACAATACTATTTATTTCTTTTTTTTTTTTTCCAAATGAGAGAAATTCTTTCGAAATCCTGCTTTTCAAGTGCTACGAAATGAAGTCAAACCTGTGAGTAAGATACACATCAGTGGAGAGGGAAGGGAAAAAATCAAGTAGACAGTTTTGCCCACCAGAGCAAAAGTAAATCAAAGTAAGCTTATCCTTGAACTTATGAAACAAATTTGGGAAGAACTTAAGCAATTCTTCAGCTACAGACATGCTGAAAAAAGCTCAAATTTACTCTTAGCTTAGAAAATTTCTGCACAGTAAACCATATCTGAATAATTATGGGTTCTCAGTGGTTCATTTGACTGCAATCCAAATCAGCTTTTTGCTAAATAAGCAAATGTTTGCTAGTGGTACAAAGAAAGTCACCTTTTCAACAAACTCCTTCCCTACTCCTTCTCCTTGCTCAAGGAGAGGAAATGGGTGAATTTTTTCAGAGCAGCATGTCACTGCAGAAATGTTAGTTTAAAAAAAAAAAAAAAAGAAAGCAACATACAAGTTCACATATTTGGAAAAAAACAGTACACATTCTTCATTTTTATTTGTGTGACAGCCCTAAACTAGATGCACTGAACCTCATACCATGTATTCTGTGAATATAACAACTTAGTTATATGAAGACAGCTTTTTCATTATAACAAAACACAGGATGCAGCATGTAACAGAACACTATAAATAACCCTGTAAGTTAACACCAAGCCGAAGCCAGCTTTGTAGATGAAAACCTTGAGCAATCACTAGTATGTTCAGTCTTGATTATCAGATGCACTGGGCAGCAATATTAAAAGTTTTATTTTTATAAAAAAAAAAATTGCATGACACATCCACATACATATGCAGTTGGGTTGGGAGCTTCAGACATGAAGGTCAGTGTCCATATGTACAATACACCATCCTCTGTCCAGACTTTAATGCACCTTTTCACTATTTACTTGTAGCTACTTAGATATGCCAGCGAAGATCGAGGTAATGATACACTACTGCAGGCAGTGATATTTTAAAATAAAGTGACATCTTAATCAAGATTTAAATTTGTTAACAAGTTTACAGATACAAAATAAATAAATAAATAAATAAATAAAACCAACAGACTTTAAACTTGACCAGCTGAAATTACCAAATACTTAGCCATCATTTGCTGCAGGCAGCTGGATGCTGAAACTTGCTTTACCCATACTGATCTGCTGAAGGCACAGTTTGCCTAACCCTGTTTTCCCTCTTGTGCCCTTGTTAAAGCAGTGAGAACTAGAAACGAATGACTGCTTAAAGCAGAAATGTAATAAACCCAAATAAACTGCTTTCTGCCTTTCTTCTCAAGTTTATGTAAACAAATAATTTGAGCAACTTGGATGAGGTAGAGCGTGAAT
The DNA here is from genome assembly GCF_047663525.1 of Anas platyrhynchos. NCBI lineage: Eukaryota > Metazoa > Chordata > Aves > Anseriformes > Anatidae > Anas > Anas platyrhynchos. The sequence goes on along the minus strand of NC_092592.1, from coordinate 39,818,918 downwards.
TCCACCTTCTCTCTCCCTTTCCACTATAATAGCTACAAATCTGTGTCCATATCTTAGAATTTTAAAGCTTATTAGGTAAAAAAGAAAACAACAAGAGTAAAACAGGACTTTTACAGAAAGTACCCTGTGAGCCTCAGGGTCTTGCTGCACAAAACCCCGAAGTACAACATATGTGAGTTTGCCCCTCAGACAGCTAAATGCTCCATATAGAACTGGAAGACCACTGCTAGCCAGCAGAATGAAGTGCTTTTTGTCTTTAATAACAGATGAGTATCAAAAGGTTGTCATAGTAGGAGATTTATCAGGGAGAATATTAGCATGATTTATGAGTTAATGTCCTATACAGAGGAGCCTCATTTTCCAGGCGTGCTCCCGTGACTTGGAAGTGGCATGTGCCTCGGTGATGCTGCACTGCTCCAAAGGGCCCCACGTTACACGTCAGCTCCACGAACACCACTAGGAAACAGAGATGTGCCATTGAAATTGCTTTTCTAAGGTTCAGATGAAAGGGATTCCAACCAGCAGCGAGTTTTATCTCCTAAACTAGGTGCCGTGAACCCAAAAGCGAGCATTAGCTTGATGACTTGCCCATAAAAATCTTCACCTCTCACACCTTCCGCAGTAATTCAGTTTAACAGTCTGGCTGCAGCCAAGGTTTTCAGTACTAAAACATACCTTCAATTTGATTAAATACAGATTTTATTTAAATTTGCATTAATGGTCTTTCACATTACAGTAAATAATTCAAAGTTATTTTCTACATTCGACTGTTCCTAAAAAACAGAAATTCCATCGTGGTCTACAGGCTGAGAACCAGAATCCAGCTCCCGTCTATAATGGGGAATGGATACATGGAAAAAATGCACAGAGCAATCTTGAGGATCAAGGAGGTTCACAAAGACTGTCGCAGAGCGTTTCCATGCTTCCTGTTCTCTCAAGAGGTTTGTGTTTTCCGGAAGACGAGTCAAGAGAGCAAAGCTCACGGCATTTCCTGCACTTCAGCACTGTGCCCCAACTTACCATTACTGAAGGAGAAGAAGAATGCAAAGTATATTCATGAACACACATTCCACCTTTTCCCATATTCTCCTCTTAAAGACCCCCCAGTACGTGCATGCAGTGCTAAAACCCTGGAGAATGCAATTTTTCACTGGAAAAATTCAATTGTGTTCTCACAGCACTGCCCCGGGTGGAAGGCACCAGCTCTGCCCTGGGCTGTGCTCACAGCCACCACGAGCATTCAGCCTTTGGGACATCAGACTCGTCTTAAAGCAAGGTCTGGCTGAAGGCTTCTCTTCAAGAAGCCAAAGATGACAATTTTTCACGCCTGTTCCTCTCAATGTTATCAGGCAGGTGAATCCTTCCCATTAGGAAGGAGCCAGAGCAGTGTCTCTGACCCAAACCCATCTGATTTTGCTATTTACTGCACTCTGGCTTAGCAAGAATTTATTGGATTTAAAAGACTTTTTCCATCAGGCTACAGCATGTCTGAACTTGAAATGGAAACCCTCATGATATTTTTTTTCATTCTAATATTTCCAAGAATCAAAATAAAACTGTTCTCACAACTGCTAGATCTAAAGCCATGTGTCCTCATACACACCACAATTTTATCTTATTGTTTAAACCAAGAGTACCAGGGCATTGATCAGTGAGATACCACAGTCACCTCCGAGAAATAAATGTGTCTCTTGATCTTTTCAGATAAACCAAAGTACATGTATTAACTGTTTAGCCAAACTACCTGATGACATAAATAGAAGCAACAGGGAAAAGCTGCATTAAAAGTATTTCCCCAATTTCACTATTCATTTCCCAAACACGGAGATCATCGTGCTTCTACCACTTCTAGAACAACCACCATGGCACCTTTGAAAATTCCCTACCCAGTTCACCCACAGCAAAGTTACAGTTATTTACAAAGAGCCCACGGAGATGTCATACTGGGTTCCTATGCTGGGCTAGCATGTAACTGCATCCTTCTAAAATTAAAGATAATTGTCAGCTGCTATTGTCCAAAAGGATCCTGAATAATGCTGTACCTGCTGGTAGCACAAATCATCAGTATTCTTAGTATAAAAGCTGAATTTCTGGACTTATTATCCAAAAAGACCAAATCAGTTTGATGATACTTCTGCTTGGACTTTGATGCTAGTCCATCCCTCTCAATGTGTAATGCAGTACAAATATATCCAAAGGAAAAACCACTTCAATAGTCTAACTTACGTGCATTTGAAGCTAGCATGTAAGTTATAAATCCTAAGCACCGGCGTTGTTTCTCTGACGACACATAATATCAGTGACTTGCCAAAACTACACCACGAATTTGTTGGGTTTGAGAGGATGATCAATAAATGCCAGGAAAGTTGCTTCTTCATCCTAATTACAGGAAAGAAATACCAGTCCTCAAGTATTAAATGTGTCTTTCTTTTGAGTATTGTAGTGTTCTCAAACCTGCTTTTTATTGATTTGAGTTCTGAATTAAAATTCAGTGAAAGCTTGAAATACTGGATTTGAACTTCAGGCGTATACTTCACATGTACCTGTAATGGTCTGGCAATTTGCTACTTCATTTCAGTCATGTTGCTACAGTCATTCTTCCTGATCCAGTAAGTTTACATCCTTCTCATAACAAAACCCTTATTAAATCACATCAGTGGTATTCACATCAGTGGTATTTGTCAAGGCAAAACCAACCGGGGGCTGCCATAAGAAATAAGAGCTTGGGAAGTGTCCGTCTCCACCATCACCATCTCCCTGGCCGTACGGTCACCAGGACAGAGGAGAGCTGACCACTTACAAACACCTCGTCCATCCTGAAGTGTAGAGGTGAGCGTATCACCCACGTAATAAGGCAGCAGCAGTGGCGAGCCTTTCAGTTAGGAGGTTTCCTAAAGGTTGCCTGTGCAGTTGTACCCTTAGCTGAGGTTTTGGAAACTGCTATTGCTGGTCCACGCTGAGACAACTAAGTGAACAGAAAAAAAAAAAAGTCATTAAAATCTGCTGTGAACATTGTAAATACAATGCCATGAAGTTATAATTTAGAAACACAACCTCTCACATTGCTTTCAAAAGCATTTTAATTGCACCCAGCTTTTGCCCCCACCGCCAGGGCGACCGAGCCCACTAGCGAGGCTGACCACAGCTCCCCGTTTGGCACGGGTGCTGGAGAGCCTGCGCATGGCAGTGGTCCACTCACACAAGGTCTCCATTGAATTATAGTTCTCTAAACATCTCCTTAATAGTTTAAAACTTCCTGTATTTGTTTTACTGGTTTCTGCCTGTTTATTTAAAAGGAAATAATCCATTGTATGTCAAGAATATGGGAAAAGTTATATTAATAGTAAAGGCAATGCGCTTTTGCACATATAGTTCAGCGTGGAAAGCAATTTTCCAAGCTTGTGCAGCTAGTCTTAAATGAGAAAGCCACTTCTTAAATGTAGTGTTTTGAAACAGACAAAAGTTTAAGGACTGGGAATAAAACAGAGGATGCATGCAATGCACATGTCATCACAATACAAGGTGAAAATGCCCACTCTAATATCTGTCTGCAGTGATCATCTGTATTTTTGCCAGCCAAATGAACAGAATTTATGTGACTCTTGGTACTTTTGCTTACTATGCAACGTTTGATTTCTTCCAAAGAAAATCCAAACTTCTCTAAAAGCTGTTTCTTCTCATGAACAAGTCCAACAATTTCCAGCTGAACATAACGTAGCAAATGCTAAAGCTGTACAGATGCCTGATCCAAAGAGGTCCCTGCAAGCCTGACACCTTAAATTATACTGCTGAGGCTGTGAGAAAGGTGTCCTGGAACTCAGGGCAGGATTTCTCCTTGCCTACTGTAAAACAAGAGAAGGTTGCACCGTCCCCTGCAGCCAAAACATGTTCTTTTAATATTTATTTATTTTTTTAATTTTAAATCTTTTTACACCATTTTAGTGTTCCAATTTCCACAGTGTTTCTCTCCGTGGCATCTCAGCACACATCTATATGTGCTACCACAGCATAACTAGGGAAAAGGACAAAGCTTCTCCTACTGCCTGCCATGGCTAACCATGACAGGGACAAGTTAGCCACAGTTTCAAGACATTTTTTTATAAATGGAGATTCATGCTTTAATATCACATACACAAATTCATTTATTCAAGATACGTTTTGCAGATAGGTAAAATAAAAAAAGATAAGCCAAGTCAGCAAAGGCACATTATTATAGGGACTTCAGTTTCAGTGACAACAAAAAAATCGGTTGTACAAATTAATTGTCTCCTATTCACATGCTAAAATGCAGCTCTTCAAGGAACACCTTTAAAGTGAACAGGCTCTACTTAATGCTTATTAAACCATTAAACACTCAGAACAGTTTCCATATCAAAAAAAAAAAAAAAAAACACACAAAAAAAACACTCTGAAACATGGGAAGTTTTCTCTTCACATATTAAAACATTCAGCAGTGATACTCCATATATTCTTGTTTTTAAGATGCAATATAGCAGTTTAAAAAGGTGAGTTACCTTTGATATAAAATGCAAGTCATATTGGATCAGGTTAATGCGAAATACTTTCCATCACCACCCATATGGACACAGACCACTATAAATGTACACACTATTTGCAATTCTTCTTCCTCTAGCATTCAAAGCAAACTTTTGGCTTGCTAGAATAAATATTAGGTCCACATATTTTTGTCCTTGCTGCAACAGTAATAAACACCTCCACAGATGAACAGGACTGCGATCCAGATAAGGCTTTTAAACAAAAGCTGCACTGAAATATACTGCTTTAGATGATGTGCACATTTTCTCGTGCCATGTGAAGCGCTGCCAAATTGGCCATTTTCTGGGGTAAAGCAGATCCCAACCTTCCAGTAGCCTTTTGTTGGAAACCTGTTGTGCGCCTTTCTGGATAGCTGTAGCAGCTAACAGCATTGCTTCTGTCATCTGCAACACCTAAATATTTAAGCAATTCCTCAAAAAGAGGTTTCATCAACCCCATCACATCCCCTACCGACATCCTGCCATCGTGGCCATGCCCGACCAGAGCAGCAGCTCGCCAGGACCAAATTTGCAAGCTCTGCACAAGTGCCATAGCACAGGGCAGCAGCTGGGGGCTTCCCAAGACCCCCGCCGTGCTCTTCGGTGTCAACCACTGATCTCTGCACAATTTTAACCTATTAAAACAGAGTTCAAACATACAGCTCTCATATTATGAAATACGGTAGCCTGGAACTTCTCCAGCACCTTACTAACACATGCAGAGGTTCTCTAAGTAAACCCAACCCTGTTCAGAGGTGTGAAAACCAAACCTGTTCTCATTTCCTGGCTGAGGGACATCTGAAAAGGAAATGCTGGTCAGCCTAATCAAATCCAGGGTTAGTTTAGGGTGATGTAACAAGTTCTTTACCTTCCAGAGAAGCAATCCCATAAAAAAAATTAAGGTACTGAGTTAAACTGCACAGTTTGACCTTATACAAGCCTATATTTAGTAGTGGCACAGTAGCCACTAAAAAATCACCCCTGACGAAGTGAATCACTCTTGACTTATTAGAAAACGTGCTGCACACAAGCCTCTGACAAAACAGAGGGAAACACATTCGTGTGCCCAGACAGCAACGTTTGCTTCCTACAGCATTTAAAAAGTATTCGACAAGAGCAAACACATAATTCTTTATTAAACAATCAAAGGCAACAAGAGCAAATTTCTGTTGTCCCATCGTATTATATTACTAATCCTCTTTGGATGGCAATCAAAAGACCCCGAAATGCCAAGCTATAAAAGTGCATTTCCAAGCAGCAGTAGCCTCTGGCTCTTTGGCTAAGTCTTCAGTCGGCTGTTTTGGCAGAGAGGAGTTACACTGGTTTGTCAAATGGCAAGTTCCCAGTGTACTTACCATGGCTACCTCAGACATCTTTATTTTACTTAAAGGATGATATTTTAATTGCAATAGAATTAATTCCTCTCCTTTAGAAGAGGCAGGTGGGTCATTGCTATCGTGTTCCAGGCAACGTTCAGTTAGCACATTTTTCTACTTCATCTATTGTTCGCATGCCAAGCTGTGAGACATTAGTATCAGGAGATACTTAAACACAAGACCTTAATGGACTGTTTAAACAGGAATTCGGCTGTACTATTTCCTACAAGTATGTACTGAAGCCTTTTCCTGAATCTCTCCCCCCTGAAAGTAAACAAGCACTTTCTGTATCCTCCCCTAGCTCTTACTTACATAAGAAACTTCAATGCTACGAATGTGCAGCAGCCACTGCTGTGATAATGTAGTTTAAAACACATGTACTATAGAATTTTTATGTCATTTTATATTAGTAGCATGAAGCTAAGATGAATATTTTGAAAATAAGTCAGATTTCTACACGCAGAATTCAAATCCGAAAGTATGATGTAAGTAAACTATACACATCAGAAGTTACAGTGGGTTGACATCCAGGTTTCAAGCTTGAGTCATGACAACACCAAGCATCTCTGTACCTAGAAAGAAAATGGAAATAAACAACCTGCCTTAAGTTTGGAGGCTCCCAGCTACTTTAGGATATGTTTTTGAAATGGTGGGTGGTGAGATATTACAATGATGGGTGGTGAGATATTACAATGAACCGGAGTAGAAGTGGACAAGAAATGGAGTGGCAGGAAAATGGGGAAAAAAAAAAAAAAAAAAAAAAAAAGAAAGACAGCTCAGGGCAAGATATTTCTGCAATAAGCAAACTACACCACAAATAGCAAAGACAGAAGCTGTAATTGTATACATTCCTGGCGGTTTGATAGGACCTGTAAATCCCACCAGCAATCCCTTTGTAAGCCACACTACTCGCTGTATCTGCCATGGGATGTGGAAGCATGTTGTTATTCTTACCATACTGATGACCTACAGATGGATTAAGCCCCTCTTATTTTTAGATTGGGAATCACATGCCAGAAGATTCAATTAGAAGTACTGGGCAATGCACTACAAGCAAAGTAATACTTCGTTTAGTTGTTCACTGTTTTAACATGCAATCACATGGCATAAACCACTAAAAATAAAGGAATCTGTTGCCAAACAGGTGAAGAAATAAATATCATAATAAAACATCAAAGATGAAGAATATGGTCTCTAAAATTAGAAGGTCTCCACAACTGATCCCTAGTTGCTACTGGTTTGAGTTTTTAAGAATCACAGAATCACAGAATCACAGAATTTCTAGGTTGGAAGAGACCTCAAGATCATCAAGTCCAACCTTTGACCTAACACTAACAGTCCCCACTAAACCATATCCTAACACACAAAGGAGAACTAGACATCATGCAGTTCTCTGGATTTTGCAGAAGTGTTCATCGATTAAAAAATAAGGAACTCTATATATTAGTCAACATTTTACAATCTATTCTGTAATTACCAAAGTACTGAGGGTACAAGTGTCTCTATGTGCTCTTTCTAATAAGAGGTGGTCATACTTTGAGACATTAAGGAAATACAAAAGTTAGCTAATAAAATTAGCACCCGATCTATATGCATGCATACACACAGAACGACTAAGTGCACTCCTGTTACATGGTTCAGCTGTGTATGTAAATATAAGGCAGCTACGCTAATACAAGGAAAAGAGATGAAAGTTTAATCAAATGAGACCTGTATCAGGTTCATCGGAATTGAAAATGGACTAAAAAATGAAAAAATCTAGCACAAGAATGACTTTAATATAAGGTAACATTTCAAATTTTTATCACCTAAACCCACAAAATTCTTGATCTGCTCCTTCTTGCGTTCTCTGCAGAGCTGAAGTCAGGACCAGCTAAATAAAAGATAATGCAACTAGGCATAACACAATAAAAGATATTACCTTCACAATGCATTATTGCTGCCAATTATAAGAATCACTTCAACTTAATTTCAAAGGCACAATCACCCTCAACTGTAACAGTCTCTTTTTTAAATTTCAAACTGTATTACATTAAGGCAATAACTCACCTTCCAGCTATAATATCAGTCTCCCTTATTGCAAAAATACATTTCATAAATACTTCTCATCGACAAGTCAAGCTAATTCAGGTTAATTTTATTGTATTTTGGTGCTATCTCACATTCGTGTGCAATTACCTTTATCATTTTATTGCCATGCCAGAGAGTAATCAGAACAATTATTTGAAAAAAGGAGGTGTATAAATTCTAAATCACACTTGCTGGCATTTTTGATAAAATAGCAGCTTTATCTCAGAAAGTGGCAGGGACATCGGATAAATCATGCATCAGTCAAGTGTAGCTGACCCCCAAGTGCATTGCACAATATCAGGAGTGCTTCAAAAGAAACTTTCCTACATAATCCATCATTCTTTATAATACCAAAATAGCTATACCTGAAAAGCAGGAGCTAGAGAATAATAACAGAATAAATCCAGGCAATATGAACAAAACCATTAATAGTGTTCCTTTTTAGGCTAAAGGAGAGTCAGGAATCTGAATTGTGTTCAAGAAAAGAATTTCATTGGAATTTTTAAAGTGAGTAGAACAGCTTGAAGCATAAATGAAGCAGTGATCTGTGTATTAAGAATTCACTAAAAATACAAATACATGTACAGAAAAATATATACACACAAAAGACAGGTGTCAAAAAAACTCATACAAAAATACAGCATTATAGTCTTGTCATACAAAGTCTGAATTTTCCTGTCATTACCAATTTCAGTTTGATTCAGGACAAGTGTTTCACTATATTGAGAACAGAGAACAAAGCATTACAGTTAGTAAAAGAATTTGTTTATCAAGTTTAAATGTAATAACTACAAAATATCCAGAGAACTGAACTACATTTAGAATTAAATCTCATGAAATAGAAAAAAAGCCACATTGTCTGTCATAAGAAGACCATAAAACCCCCAAATTCCTAAACATACATTTCTGATGTATGCACATAACTATGGTCACATCTCAGCCTCTTCCTCAAGCCCAACATACATCCTTGGTCACCGCAACACAGCTACAGAATCAGGGATCAAGCGAGAGACAAAACCAGCAGCTGTGGAGAATGTCCACATCTGGCTGCTTCTAGAAACCATTTTTCAGCACCCTGCTTAAAAACTGGTCAGCACATTATGTCAGTGACTATTGATTTCTGCAAAACACACGAGCTGGGTATGTATTGTGTCACACCAACGTGTGGCTGTGCTCACTGTAAAACTGTACACTAATCATACACTATAAATATCACTATTCTAAGGAAACCTGAGCTACATTACATATATTAATATGCATCCAGAATGGGAAGGGGGGAACAGCAGCAGAGAGTCAAGGAGCAGTGGCTATGTGTGCACTCCTCCTGCGGTCCCCATTGTAGATGGGGCTGCGAGAGTTCACATTTTACCTTAAACCTTCTGCCTTTCCACATATCAAAAAGGGAAAGCTCCCCTCACAGCTAACACTGCACCTTTCAACTAGAAGTGAGAGTGGGAGAAATGAAAAGGTTAGATAATAAATTATTAGTTTCATGTCACTTGCCAGCTATATCACACCTAGCTTTGAATGAGAGGGAACTAGCAGCTCTTCCACATGTGCCTGGTTGTTCACAAGATATTCAAGTATTTCTCTGCAATTATCCAAGGTACCTGCTATAAAATGTTTGCAACCAGAAGGTACATAGCACAAATACAAGCACAGAGAAGATTGTTAAAAAGAAAAAGTGAAACAATAATTTATTTCCCCACAATAATTTAATTTCTCCCTCAACCATTCTATTAAAAAAAAAATCCTTTAGGGAAAAGAGAAAGAAAATCTTCTACAAATGAATGAAAAGACAAAATATGCCAAAATACTGCTTTTCTAAGCCACATTATGTTACACGAAGCAGATTAAAAACACAAGAGATACCACTATTAAGACATTTTTAATAGTGATAGAAGTTGCCAGCAGGAATAGTTAGACATGCAAGTTTGATTGTACTAAAAATACTTTCCTAGAAGAGCAGTACTAATGTTACAAAAGTAGCTATTCCACAGGAAAAAAAAAAAAAAGTATTAGTATTTTCAAAGTTCATTTCAATTATTTGAAGACTATGGCTATTGAGTATAAATTTGTTGGTGCCTGTGTTTCAGTAAGGAAAATCATTCTGAATTTCTTGATAAACAGCCATACACTCTTATTTTACTACAAACAGTTATTTCTCTACATGTACCTCACTGAAGCATTAAGCCCCCAAATTAAGCATGCATTTATTTTCCATATTTTTCATAAACGAAATTTCTATTAGGAAATGGAAGCAAACAGCTAACTTAAAACTGAAATTGTAGCATTGTCCTATTAGTTTCCGCTCTGTGGAAGATAGATACATGATGAGGAAAGGTCCACTGATGCCTGTTACCAACCATGACAGAGCTACAGAGATTTACAATGCAGCATCAATCTTGTCAACTGAATCCTTAATACTGACTGCTGGACACTGGGGAAAAAACAAACTATGTTACGTGAACTCTTTTGTAATGCTGGACTCCTAATGTACACCTAAATGCAAGGCTATTTTACCAGAAACTTACTTTTGGAACACGCCTCGATGCCATGCTAGATGAAAGATCTCTATCTGTAAGGAAAAAAAAAAAACAAAACAGTTAGATTGAAATTTAATTTGAATACCAAGGAAGACTAGCATGTCAATTTGATCGTTTTTCTTATAACTAGCTTTGTATCAGTTTTTAACTAGGCTCTATTTTTTCAGTGTAAATAATATCAAAAGGGAGTATGCTTTTTTTTTTTTTTCCCCAAACAACCAGGAATTTTAATGTTCTTTAGGTCAGCTTTGCTTGTTAAGAGTCAAAATCGACAGATGACACACTGAAGACTTCTTTCAATAACAAGCACTACAAAACTTTGATCTTTCAAATAAGAACGCTCTCTAAGACTCACTATTAATTTAAGAAATTCTTGTACTGGCAGTAATGCACTTCTGAGTTATTTAGTGAAATAAACAACCTTTTATATTGTAGGAAATGACACGTTTTAAGAAATGAAAGCAAACAACTTACATACTTATATTCTGGGTTTGAAAGTACAGTTTGCAAAACACTAAGAAGTACATAAGAAATGTTAACTTCAATTATTAGCACTGGAGTATGAAATAGCAAAATCATTTATACACCACAAAAACAACAACAAAGAGCTTTTCTTTGAAATAAAAGAAATTCTTATTTCCTTGGCATTTAGTTTTTCTCCTTTATTTTCCTTTCAGTGCTATTTAGTTAGGATCACTGTACCTCTGCAAAGATTTGCAATAAGCATTCCGTTTTTGAAAAGCAAGGAGACTGCCAAAGCTCAGAGTCCTGACTTACAGACAGAGTTCAAAGGGAACTCCTCCACTTCAGGCAGGGAACTCAATACAGGACCGGGAGATTAACTGTACCTGCCCATGACAAACAAAGACGTGACACTGATGGCTGAGGCTTTCCGAGCACTTTGAAGCATTCCAAGCCTCAGCGTCCACGACAGGAACAAACTTACAGCCCCCTCCAGACTACTTACAAGAAAACTGTAATACCTAATCTTAATGCTACATCTTAATTATTTTAAGAGTTTAAAATTAAGATCCCAGATTATATTTTAAATATACTAAAAATCACAGCCTTGCAAGGTGGGGATTGTAAAGATCACTAATTCCATGTCTAACTGTGAATCAGTCAGGCAGGCAAGCAATCTACTAATATTACTTAAGGCATCTGTGATAGAGCTAACAATAAAATAGCAATTTATTTCTATTGTCAGTCCCAAACTCGAACTTCCAAAGGACAAAGCAACAGTCAGCTTTTTCAGATTTTCCTGAAGGGTGAAGCTAGAAAATTAGCCTCGAAAAGCAGATTTACCCAGAAACTGTTCTCTAATCTGGCTCAAAGTACCAAGAGCAGCAGTGTGTGAATCCAGCAAAGGAAGCCAGCCTCACACAGAGACACCACGACTTTCTGGCCGCCTGTCCTCCTGGCGTTCTCCTGGACACGGGAGTCCTGCAGGCGCTGCAGCACCCTGGGGACAGCACTGCTGCTCTGCGGCATTGAATTGCCAGTCCTCTCCCTGACTAGCTGACCAAGAGCATCAGGCTGAGAGTTTACCAAATCCCTTCTGATTCCTGCTGGTAACAACCCAGGGACTCAATTCAGCTAAAAAAAATACACTGCAATTTGGAGATATTCATCTCGAGATAAATCTCCCAACACCGCATTCTTCCTACAAATTAAGCCAAATGTGATGTTTGGGGTGTATCAACCCAAATGCTGTCATCTGAAGTAAAAAATTGGCAGGGATGGCCAAGCACAGAGACCAGCCTGGGGGCTACGCCATGTTAATCGGAGCACGGTGCATAAAACAGGCCTCAGTTAGAAGCATGCAGCCCCTCCACTGAGCCTCACATTCAGAACAGGTAACCCCCTGGGACCTTCCTGAACCTCACAGGAAGGCCAGGGAGCAGAGGAGCTGCCGAGATGGCCGGGTCTGGCCTAGAAGCACCCTGTGACGCCAGCAGCCTGCCCCTGGGCCCAATACCAAGGCATGGAGGCTGGCCACCTGAGGGAGGCTTCAAGCCGCCTCAGGAGCGGGGAGCCCCATGTCTTCCTCCAAAACACCAGCCTCCACACCTCAGTAAGGTCTGGACATATCTGTACCCTGCACTTTTGCTTCGCTTGCACCAAATGTTAAATAATTACCGTTTAACAGTTACTTAAGCATCACATACACCCTGTGCTAGCCTCCTGTGGAGCTGCACATTTCAGAGCAGCCCAGCAGTCAGAAGGCATGCAGTCATTCATTCATTTATTCCTCCGATACCAGGGAAGGACGGCTGGAGCCCCAGATTACAAATTATCACAAAAAGTAAGAGGGAAAGATAACAAAGGAAAGGGAACAGGCTGCAGAAGTACAGACAGATCCTCTTTGCCTCAACACATTTTGGGGAACCCCACAATTTTTCACTGACTGTATTATTTTTTTTTCTTTTGAAAAATCAAGATGCTTCGATCCATCTGAAAGTAATGTGAGGAACTCCCAAAGATGCGTTTTATCATTTTACATGATGGAAAAGCAGGAAAATTTGGAGCTAACCCCAAACCTAAATACTGCAGCAAGGAAGTGTGGCTGGGAGCATTGCACTGCACTCTGCAAAGCACCTCTTATACCACCTGGTTATGTGCTACATGTAGGAAATTATGCTTGTAAAGCAACTGCAAGGTAAACACTCCAGTGTGAGTCTGAATAAAACCAATGCATCAGGCAGCACCCGAACAAAAATAATCAGTAACTGAGAGGCAATGACATCAAGTGCGAGCTCTCATCTATAAATCACAAAATGCTCGGGTATCAAAATTATCCTTCAGCTCGTTTAACTTCTGAATCATGTTAGGGACATAACAAGCACCAGAACACCCAATTATTTCGCCAGCCTAGTGTGGAATATTTGCACACCAAGACAGGCCTCGTCCTCCACGACTGCTCGGCCGCCAGCCATGCTCCCCCTAAGCCAGAGCGCTGCCCCCTCCCTGGCGGTCCCGCAAATGGTATTTTTGACCTGCTGCATCTGAGAATAAAAAGCTTGAAGGACATGGATCCATCCACCAGGCCTCACCTGAGCACCCTACAAGCACCACAGCCACCCGTGCCCTGCTAAGTTCTGAGAAGCAGGCGAGGCACTGGGGGAAGGCTGGAAAAACCCTGAGCCCCTGGGGAGGTGGGTGGCTGAGAAGGACAAATGAACCAATTAAGCAAGAAGAAGCTGCACGGTGCCTAAGGAGGGCCGGTGATTGATTACTGTTCATGGCCTCTTTCTGCCCCAGGTTGTGCTGTGCAAGTGTCTGCTTGTCCAGGATGGTTCCTTCTGCTGACAGGTGGCTGGGGCAAACACAGCTGTAACGCAAAAGACACGGTGATCACGAAGAAGGCCTGCAGCTACCGAGGGGAAAACCACACAAGACCATTCCTAAACTTCACAAGGCTGGGGAAAGTTCAAAACATCACTCCAAAATGTATCTCACCAACCCTGCAAAGATGCTGTCTTTGGTACAAGAGGCCGAGCAATGCACTAACATCTTTTCAAGTTTAGTTGAAGGCACCCCTGAGGCTGATGCCAAGGCAACGAAGCTGGTACCTCTTCTGAACGGCACAGGAATAACTTTTCAAATTCAACCATGACACCCCATCCTGGATCACGTACCAAAAAATGAGATGCCAGAATCTGCCACTGAGATGCTACTGAACCTGCCTTAAAGACAGGACCCATACTGTCATCCACCACTCCACCAACGTGGTAATCTCCTCCTACATCCACAGATGAACTGAAGGGATCAATTAATAAGCAGAACTGAAGAAAGGCGAAATTTATCCCCATCCTCACTGGCTAGCTCAGAGCTGCCTGACTGGGACCAACGAGCTCCTCCTTCACACCCCCTTGGCCTTTTGGTTGGGAAATGCCCAAATCTTCCAGAACTTCTGTTCCCACAAGGCTGTAGCCACACTGACAAGCAGCAGCAGGATGTTCCTGAGCCACCGGGAAGATGAACAAATGTCTTCAGGTGCTGGTATGAGCTCCTCCATGGGAGGAAGTGACATGGTACAGGGAGTCAATATATTGTAGACCCACAGTGCGAGCATCCCACACCTTGAAATCCATTAACAGAAATGTAAAGAATAATCAGAGCTTATCTCAAAAAACAGATCCTTTAAGGGCCATGAAACATTTCAGCTGTATGGTGTTGATGGGTTAGAATGGAAGTCCTTGGGATTTAAGATGTTTTCTTATTTACTTTCGCAGAATTCCAGCCTGAAAAGTACGTGTGGTGGCAGCATTATGATTCATAAAAAGTATTTTTCTCAGTTCACCAACTTTTAAATATTAAAGGAAGATCCTCCTTGAAAGAGAAGTCTTCAGGATCTGCAAAACTTAATACTCTCTGGTTTTAGCACTAAAATTTAAAAACAGCTAATATATCAAGTCAGTATATGAATAAAATTCCATATGAAAACATTTAAAGTACATTAGATTTTTGGTCAAGATGAAAGACTGAAAAAAACTCAAGCAATCTATTCTAATTGGGTTCCCATGGTAACTGTACAATTGGGTTTTTCAGTATAACATCCCAAAGGCCCAATGCACACTTGTAAAATATACTTCAAACAGCCTGAATTGTTTTTACATTACAGCACTCCCAGGAAGATCAATTACTATACATCCCCACCCTAACTATTAGTGGCAGGAGATGTTAACACTATTGGCCATATTAACATAAGTCATGTAAAAACACCACATATCACCATCATTATATAAAACTAATTACACACTTCAGATTCATCAAACATGTTCTGTGTAATAAACGTATACCAGTCTTGTCACAAGATCATGTTTACTGAACGTTCGAAATCAACCCCAAATATATGCCAAACCATTTTGCTTCTTATATTGATTTCAAGGATAAACAGAATCAATCATTAATAATTACATTATAAGATGACCCACAGGGTTAATCATATTCTTAGAAACTCTGACTATGGAATCAAATATAGATGCACAAAAAGACAACCGAAAAGCATTCAAAACCAGGCTGTATGTATTACCAGTGATATAAAATTAAGTTGGTGAAGACAAAATAGCACTATTATTCTACTTTCTGAAACAGCACAAGCATCTACTAAGAAAAGTTACTCTTAGATTGACCACCTGGCCTTGTTTGTCCTGAAATTCAATTTCTGGAAATGCAACGCTGGGTGCAGGCACAGCTTGTTCTTCCAGACATGAACTGCCTAAAGCCTCAAAGCTGAAAGGAGATGATGACCCATGCCCAATGCAAGCGGGATTCAAAACCTACCAATTCAGTTATAATTCCAGGAAAAAAAAAATAAAAATAAAATAAAACCAGTTTGAATAAAGCCAATCTCATTTCTCAGTCGACCAACCAGAACTCTTCCTCTTTCATGGACTGAAGTAACATCAGCAAATAACCAGAGGTATTTTTGATGTCAATAGGAGATTGTGCAAGGGATTTCCCTTTTCTCCCCGCCCTTCCCACTACATTATATTTGACCACACTGAACTTCAATGGAGCAAGATGAAGGGGAAAAAAGTTGTTTGTGAATTGTTTCTCCAGGACACCGCTCACAGTCTAAAAATGTACCATCAACAAAGCCAGCCCACTGCTCTCAAAGCAAGTTTGTGTATTTCATGTGTATTTTTAGATGTGGTATATCCTATCTTGTGATTTTATAAAGTTAAACCAAAAAGTTAATCATTTAACAAGGCCTTAAGTTTGCTTTAAGTGTTATTAAAAGTTTAACTAATTAACAGTCCTGTATATTTGAATATACAAACAATCACAAATCATTTTGTTGTTTGCATTTCACTGACTCATCTAAAGCAGTTAGATAATTAAAATATTACTGGAATGCTAATTATGCAGCAGCAACATCCACAAGACAACATTAACACTTGCTGTCTACTAATCCACAGACCAAAAGCCCATCTCTTCAGTGGCCCACCTTCAACCCCACCAGCAGCATAGCAAGCACTTGGCCTTTTTTTTTTTAATCTATCCACTGTCATGTCCCCCCAAAAGTGGGTTTCAATCATCCCAAGTCAGAAATGTGAAAGAAAACAGGCAAAGGGCTCAATGTTTGCCCAGTTCCCTTCTGAACCCAAGCCCAGCACCCCCAGCTGCCTGTTCCGAGATCCATCACTCAGCTACACGCTGAGTAGAGGACAGGTGTGATCTGAACTGACGCCTGCTGCTTCTTTGGATGCCATTAATTCCTGCTTTTAAAGAGGCAGAATTACTCTGTTCCCCTTTGCCATGATAGTCAAGACCATAGGCCCTCTACCTATAGCAGCAAAATATGCAATTTTGCTTGGAAAGCAGAGGGAAAACAAGAATCTTCATACCAATGAAATCCCTTCTTCCTCCTGGAGATTAACCTTAACGGGGATTTACCCTGATGAAAATATTTGTATGTGTTGGGTAGAATTTCAGCTGTGGGTCCAATTTTTACAAGTGACTTGAAAATATACTTGAAATGATTTGTATTATTTAATATGACACAATATAAAACAGTACAAAGTCCTGACAAATCAGGATTGAATGCTTTTTTACTGCAAAATAGTAAATGAGGAAACAACTTGAAAAAGGTTTAGCAAAAAGCATCAAAATAGTGACATATTTCCATAAAAATAATTTCACAATAACTCAATATCCATAAAACTGCAAAGCCACACAAACTTTATTGGCATTCAAATACATTTGACTTTTCTTAAACAGTAGTCTGGACCACACAAGTAGATCATAATATCAGCAGCTTTAAAATTACATTTAGCATTTCTGGAAAATATTTCAATAGAGGTTTGATTTGTTTTTATCGTTCAGTTGTTCCTCTACCTCTGTGTTTAAATTAATGCTGGCCCACACGCACCACCGCTGGGCGATAATGTTATTCGTATGGGAGAAAAAAACTTAACATGGGATTTTTTCTTGCATCAGGAAGGTTTCCTCATTATACCTTCATATAAATTAGCAGAGCTGAAGTCCTTGCTAGGACACCTTTGCTTTTTTAATTATGTCATTAATGAAAAAGTTAACAGCCAAGACACATGCTGAAACCTGTCACTGCCTACAACATTTCAGACCTCCTAAAATTAAAACTTCATCCTACGTTTTCCCATTAGTTACATTCTCTTCACCAGTCCAGATATCTTATGAACACTCAGTAAACTAGAGAATTGCACAATCCGTCAATAAAGTAAGCGTATTTTGAACTACTGTCCATATGACTCAATTTGTCAGTAAAAACTGCCACCAGCGCTGCGCTTGCAGAAAAATGTCCATAAATGCATTATTGCGACTGGCAGATCGATGTCCATAATAAAAACAAATAGATTTAACAAGTGCTTGCTTTTACGAGTTATGCTATTGGTGGAATGTGCATTCAGCTTCACCCGTCAACTTCTGGGAATGGGCAATACAGACCAGGTTAGGTACTTGCTGACTTCACTAGTGTTACAAACAGGAAATTATTCTAACACAGGAAATCTTTAAAAGTGTTAGACTGAATACTAATGCCTTCAGGATGTATTCAGAAGTTTCACACATCCAGAATTTAACATTGTTCTGTGAAAAATAAAATGAGAAATGTTAACAGGTATTACCAAAAAGTTGTTTTGTTTTTTTTAACCCTGCCCTCTTTGTGGAAAAGCAATTTAAGTTCGGTCAGCTGCATCCCAGGCAGAATGGTTCACTGTGTCCCAAGGGTGATGTTAAACACCCCGAGAAGCCCCAACATCCCAGGGCCTACAATTTGTCCCCATGAAGCCAGTGGCTCAGCTCTTACAACACCAGCACCAGAATGACCATCACAGCAGAAACCAAGTGTCAGTGGCCCCAAGAGAGGATTTCATCCCTTGCATCAGAGATGAAGGACAGGGCTTACAGAGAAATTACGCCACATTAGTCAGAACATCAGCAGGTAGAGCAGCTGGCATACCAAGGTTTAATTCATGAACATCAGTTCTCGTTCCTCTAGATTCCTAACTGCATGCTGCTGCAGGAAAGGATACTACAAAAACAGCCATCCATGTCTTTGACACATTCTGCCTTGGATTTTTTACACTGCTGTTCCTTCTAATAGTTTCCCCTGTCACCAAAGTCAGTTTAAACAGAATTTCTTCGGCGCAGCCTTTCCATCTTATCCACGCTTCCCATAACAAACTTAATACTTTTTCTTCACAAGTCCTTAAATTAGCCATTCAAGGAAACCCCGATAACCTTCCCAAAGGGCATGAGCTTCTCCTTCAGGCTACCATCCTTTTAGTGATGCCATTAACTGATTCTCTACATACGTTAAGCATTAAACAGTGGTGACAAGTTAATTACAGAGTTATCAAGAGATAAAGTAGTCACGGTAACACAAGTTGCAATATAACTACAACAGTTTCCTATAGAGCTTCTGTTCAGTTGCTGGTGTAATTGGTGTAATTAACTTGTCATGGATCAGAATGCAGATAGGAATTGCTAAAGCCACCTTGCAAGCTCACAGGGCTACATCTTTTTTTTCCTCTGAAGCTTGAGGCTTTTGGTAGAATTGTCCAGATGTGGTACACTTCTGTTTAAAAACAAAGCAAACACAACTTTTTACTGGGATAAACTCTGCCACACAGACTCACAGACCATTCCCAAGGAAACAAACAAACTTCGCAAATTTCAGAGAACTGTACCTGGTTAGATAGAAGTATCCTGCATTATGAGGGGCACTTAAAGGCTTTTGCCCAAGAGGAAATAAGCTTTAAAAAGCATCATAGCAGCCAAATGTGCATAAAGAAACCTAAGTTTATGCAAACTGGAGAGGGGCCTGTTTAAATCCCAACCCAAAATTAATATATGAAGTAATAATCTGGGTTTAGAACAAAATACTGTGTTATCTATGATTCTGCTCCAAGGCTACATACACTAGCCTTAACCCAGAGCCAGGTGGGCCCATTTTTGCTAACCCTTCAGGTCTGGATCAAGACGCAGGCACAAAGGCACATCACCTCTGCTCACTGCTACCCAGGGAGCAACCTTCCCAATGGGTATGTACCCATACAGGAGGGTGGGGAGAGCTGCTGGAAGAGACCTCCAGCCTGCCTGACCTCCTCAGCGCTCCCACATCCCAGCTACTTGAGCTGGAAGAAAGCCCAGGGAGGAACTGTAATGCAGCAAGGCTCCCACAGAAGATCCCCTCTCATGGCTCCGCTTAGGCTGTGTTTCCACGCAAGTGAGGGAGGACCAAAGGCCACAGCGGCAGTTCAGGGAGGGAGAGCTCCTACACCGCCACTCCTGGTCCCGCGTGCGCTGGGGGGACAGGCAGGGCTGTGAGGGCAAAGCCTCCATCAGGCTCACCGGGGAACCCTGTCAGGAGCACAGGGCTCGCTGTGGGAGTCACAGTCACGCCGTGACAGCCATCCCTACGCTCAATGCCACGTCTCTGCTCCTAACGTGGGAGGCTTCAGCACCCAGAGGCCACACCCCACTGTTTAATAGGAGCTCTGTTTCACAAAAATAAGATGCAATTCGGTAACAGGTTTTATTTGGGAGTCATAGCAGGAAAAAAGAGAGCACTATCTTTACACTTATTTTGGTTTTAAAACTGCATGCAGGTACATCGTACCTGTTTCACAAGCAGCTGTAGAGCTTGGCTTTTATACCAGCAGCAAGAAGACGCTTTTATGTTAATACCAATGCGACCTGCATTACTTTTTTGCGTTACTTTCGTTCTTTTCATCATTGCCTGCTCCAGCTACGGGCTGCTGGCAGGGCGCTGCCATCCCTGCTGCCCTCTCACTGCTCCATGCGGCACCTGAGGGAAACCCAAAGCAGCCCCTCGGCTGTGCCCAAGCCCCAGAGCCCCCACAGCGCTCTGCAGGAGGCATTTCTGCCCCGCAGCTTTACAGCAGCGATCCCTGCACCACACCGGCTCGGCCGAGCCCTGTGCGGCCGCCTCAGGGCGCGCAGCCCCCGGGGAGGGGGGACCGGGACCGGGACCCGGCCCCGCAGCCCCGTGCCTGTGCCCGGCCCCGTCCCGCTGCCATCACCCCGCGGCTGCTTCCTCGGCCCCGAGCCGCCCCGCGCACCTGCCGCAGGGAGAAGGAGGAGGAGGAGGAGGAAGAAGAGGAAGAGGAGGAGGAGGAGGAGGGAGGACGGCTCTTCCCGTCAGGCCGCGGCCGGGCAGGCGCCGTGAAACCGGGGCGGAGCTGCCCGGGCTGGAGGCATGGGGGTGAGGCAGGACGGGGGCAGGCAGCTCCCAAAAAAAAAGGGCAGGAGGCAGGCAACGAGCCCTGGCTGAGGTGATAGTGCTGGTGTCTGGCACAGAACCACGGGCTGCAGGCAGGCAGAGAGCTGCTGGTGCACCTCAGCGAGTCCGGAAGCAACAAGGCAGGCCTCGGCGCTGCCCTGTCATGAGTGCACAGCGCCAAAGAATCACAAAATCACACAATTTCCTAAGCTGGAAGAGGTTGGGAGTTGTCTAGGGTGGAATCAGCCGGGTCTGTGCTTTGCTGCTGCTCAGGGTCACAGGCAACGGCCACAGCATCCACGTTTTCAACTCATTTGCAAAGTTTCAAGTCATTTGCAAGGCAGGGACAATGAACCGAAAGCAAGTTCGCCGATTTATTGTGTTTGTCTTGCATCAGCATATTCAATCCTTAAAAGAGGAGACATGGAGGAGGAATGTAGGCTGTAGGGTGAGGTTTATATGAGGTTGCACACACACAAATACAGGAGGAAAGGTGCTGGCTGTGTTTGCAACGAGAAGCCCTTAATTTTCAAGCCAGAGAATCTTCCACTGTCTGAATCTGTATCTGAGTTATATCAGCAAAACATTTTACGGTGGTATTGTAGGACTCGGAAGTTATCACAAAATGGAGGGATCCAATTGGGAAATATCAGGAGAAATTTAAAAACTCATCACAGAATCCTGGAAATCTGTTTTTCATAGGAAATGAACGCTACGAATAAAAATGACCTACAGTGAGCACATATGTGTTAAATCTGATTCTAACAAATTACAAAATTTTGTCAAAAATGCAGAAGTTTCCACAAAGCAATTGAAAATACCTTTGGAATAGTTGCACTTGGTGCAGACTTAAAAAAGGGCAGCTGATGACACCGGTGTGCCATGGTGCAAAGATGCTCCTTTTTTTTAGGAGTACTATTTTTAATGTGGCACCTATTTTTCCATTTTGTTTTCTGTTCTAACCTCAGTCTCTCAAGGAAATGTAAGCAAGGAATGTTTGACGCCCTGTTTTACGTTCTTTTCTGTCTACATAATCAAGGCATTGTCCAATAATCAGTGCAGAAATTGATCTCAGTAAAAATGTACGGTGCTTCCACACCATCCTGCTAATTGTAACCTACAGACATATCAATTTAGAACAAGATAGAAGTGATTTGTGAATCTGTGTGATCTATAAATTACACTTAATATAAAGAAAAATAAATTCAAATCTTTTTATATGAGCAGTCTATCAACGCATTGTCCTTTAAGTGACAAAGAAACAATATTATAAGAAAGGAGAAATATAGGAAAAGCTATTCCATGTTTGTAATAAGTTACAAGCAATTAGAGACTTCTGGTGCATATTTTCTGTTTTGTTTTGTTTTTTTTTTTTTGTTTTGTTTTGTTTTGTTTTTTTAATGCATTCATAATTAATTTCTGTTACCTTTACAGTGGCAGTTAGTGAACAGATTATTCAGAGTTATGATGTAACTGATGCTGTATGCTGACAAGAGAAAATAAAGCTTTCCTGTAGCTTTAATGACACCCGGATTAACAGTGAATTGAAAGGTACTGGCACTGTGTGCCCCATACAAGTGCAATGGCTTAGGTGAAGATGATCTCATCTCCAGATGAAAGATCTCTTCACATCAGTAAGCTGTGGACTGGATGGGATGCCCTAGAGATAGTTATTATTTTAGAATGTAAATATCAAATTTCTTAAACCCTGATCCTTTATTTTTTTTTTTCCCCAGACATTTTGAAATCCAGTATCATGATGTGATTAAAAAGGAATATGGAGATTTCTGCAATAAGAAGTAGATCGGCTACATGGCAAAAAGTAAAATAAAATAAAATAAAATTAAAATAAAAAATTGTTTATAAACCAACTACTCTGCAAGCCAGTTTCAGCAATCCTCCTTTCCATAGTGATCATCAGTTCTTTGCCTGTTTTTTCTTCCTTCAAGATACCAATACAAAGATATGTTTTTTAGGTCAGTCTGGACTGTTCCAGTTGAGAAGGAGAAACCTACTGACCAGCCTGGCCATGGCAGGTGTTAGTGCTGACAACAGGGCTTCTTAAAAAGAAACCTTAATTAGCACTGAATTCCCCGAAGGACTGCTTTCCCAGTAGACTATGAATAAATTATTTCATTATATAATTAAATACTTACAGATTTATGCAATCTTAAAACATGTAGGAGATTCTCAGGCACATCCACATAGGAGGTACAAGGAGCCCTAAACTCCTTTTTGCCTCTGCTCAGAGCTGTGTGAATCTGAGCCATAATGGGGAGGTGTACATGGCTGCTTAATGCGGGAAATTGCGTCTTTGCCGTATGCTCCTCTCCACTTCTGACCTGGGATTAGTTCAGGTGGAGGACGTCAGATTGTGCTTCCAGCTACCCTGTGAGTCGTGAGTGGCAAGAGAAAGGGGAAAGTGGGATATTTGGAGTAGTTCCAATTGACTGAGTTTGAGGTTTGTTGAATCCCCCCAGGTATTTGAATCCCCCCCAGTTTGAAGAGATTTGGAAATTTCAGTCTGGTATTTTCTCTCCTAAAAATGCACTTATTTTACTTCGAAAATCTTAGCATGCCAGATTAAAGGGAAACAGTACTAAAGTGAATGAAATCTCTCTGCGCTGTTACACTTTTCCCAAAGTGGCCAGTTCCCAAAACTTTACTGTAAGTGGAAACCTTCAAAAAATATGTATAAATCTTTCCTAACTCCTCTCCCAGGTTGATCTCCTTTTTGCCTGAAGCATGGAAATTGATTATCTTTAATATGATTTTACTTTACATTACAACAGGTTAGAATAGGGACTGTGAAACATCCAGACTTAAAACCAGGCATTTGGGGCTTTGGCAGTGAATCCACAAGTTGTCTGCAATAGAAAGAAATGTTTCTGTGTACTGCTTCAAATTTTACTGCATTTTGACTCAATTGTCATATTCTACTGTTAGCTAATGAGGTAAAATGAGTATTCCATAGCAGTTTTTACTCTGTACCCAAAATAATGAACATGCTACTCAAATCTCCAGTAATCCTTCTGCTGACCAGATTTTAATCTTTATTATTAGTGCTGTTATAATTCCAACCACTGAACTTTTGAATTCCTTTCTAGTCCGTCATTTAACAACAAGAAAGAGGCTGAGAAGACTATTTCTAATCAGACAAATCAGTGGTCAACGACATCAGTGTCAGCAGAAGTTATAACCCCCCACTTAGGCCTGTTCCTCCTGTTGTTGTATCTTGTCAGACTTCCTTATTCCATTATCTATAAGGGCCACGAGGTGTTAATTTTCTTTGCCACATCCAGTCTAGTTCACTAATACAACAGCTAATGGGGAAATTTTCATAACACTGGTATTGTGAGAATGTAGAGGATTTCTAAAATTCTTTTCAAATCTTGTCCCATGTCATTGTTTTTTGTTCAAGGCATTATCTTTCAATCATTTACATTATTTGTTACTAGGTTTGCTGCTTATATTTCTCATTTAACGTGGTGCTTTCAGGTACCGAATAATATTTTCCCCAAGCTAAAGCAAACTAAAACTTCGTAGTTAAGTTCCCAATGAATGCACAAAAAAAATGTGATTTTTTGTCAGGGTGAAACAAAGCTTAGACTAATATAAAAACTTCAGGGCCACAGAATGTGATGGGATGGAATGGAGAACTTTATAAAAAGAGGTTTTATTAAAGGCCTTGAGAAGTGAATTCATAAATGTTTCTGTCTGGATTAAATTCCTTGTTGAGGAGTAACCTCTGGAAGCATCTACCTTCTGCAACATCTGCTGGGGGAGAGCGACTCGGGCACTGGAGCTGTAACTGCCCTCTTGTTAGCCTGAGACAGGACCAGATGGAGTCTCAGGGAAGATGTGGTATTGGAAACCGCTATGATTTGGATCTCACTTGCAGTTCTTGAATTTCCCCCCAGAGAAAATTGTCAGATTGGAGCAAAAGCAAAATATATTTCTGCCTTTGTGTCTATATGCCTTACTGAGTCAGAATCTGGCCTCGATCACTTCCTGTGCTCGTGACCTCCCTACATGAACCTCCTCAGCTGTGAATAAGCGCAATAATGTAACCTTGTATGATTTCACTTCAGCAAGTTAATAAGTATTGCTTTTCACATTTATAATCGCCAGGAAAAAAAATAAAGTCTGAATGAAACCAGAAACTGTGTGATTTCGTTTGCCAGGACGCTTGCATTTTCTCAGCAGCAGGGATGTGTCCTGCAAATTTCAATCTGGAAAGTTCACGTCAATGCAGATCTAGCTGTTTGGTCTGGGCGCGTTATGGGCTTTAATTGGCCCTGGAGGAGGGAGGGAGGGTGTGTGTGTGTGTGTGTGAAAGGCATGCTGAATCTGGTTTCAGAATAGGTTTTAGTAATAGAAATAATCTCTTACACCAGACTTTTGTTTGCAGCACATTATGGGAGTTTGTCCCTAGATTTTAATGGGTGTGAAATGCTGATAAGCGTGCGCCTGGGCCACTGGAGCAAATGTGTGTGTGTGAGTGCAAGTGTTTCTGGGAACTCTAGAAGGAGTCAAATTTTGATGATGTGGGATATGATTTGTTATGTTTTTCAGGGAGAGTAAGAAATGAAGGCAAAGAGGTGGCTCTGAAGAAGTATGGTTTTCTTCAGACTGGGTAGGAGCAGATTGGACAGTTGAAGGCCTCTTTGTACCAAAATATGGAGACCTATAAGAATCATTGCTGATGGTAGATCATTCCCAATAGCAACTGAGGTCATTAAAGAACTCTGCTACTTTAATAAGAGAAGAGTATTTTCTTTGCAAAAAGAATTTTGAACAGTCTGAGTCTGTCTTTGCAGTGTATCTTCATAATTCCTGCAATTTGAGGGAGTTCAGATAAAGATCTTTAGGTTTTAAATTTCCAGTCTTTTACATTGTTTGTAACCCCTGCTATGACAGCTTTTTGTCTTCCTATTCCCCCAAAACATTCTCCAGGAATATTTTAAGTCTGAAAGCATAGACCCTTCTCTAAAACAAACAAACAAACAAACAAACAAACAAAAACACAAAAACAAAACACAACCAACAAAACAAGCAAACAACAAACAACAAAAACAAAAAAAAAAGGGAAAAAAAAGAAAAAGAAAAAAAAAAAAAAACACAACACAAAAAGTAAGCAAAAAGTCCGGATATATTGAGCAGGAATACAACTGGTTCCTGCTCTGGGAGAGGAAGGAAATTGGGTGGCTTGAAGTATAGAATTACTGGTAAGTTAAGAAAATGTATTTTAGTAGGCAAACCATTTTCAGTGCTTATGAAGAAGCTTGGCATTGGGAAAAATATGATTTCCTGTAATCAAGGTGCTGGGAGTTGTTTGCCAGCCACTAATGCCTTTAGGGAAATCTAGTAGCAAACCGTGTAAATGAAAGGGATATTAGCAGAGATTGGCTTCATTTTCTTTAGGGCAAAACCATAAAAAGTTATGGTGTTTCATATGCCCTACTTCAGTTGGTTTAGGTATCTCCTGGCTGCCTTATTCCAGAATTTGCTGGAAAATGCTTTGACAGTATTGGTGAAGGTAACCAGTAAAACTTTTATCTGTTATGCTGCGGAGAAATTTGTGTGGTAAAAAGGCTTATAAATGTTAAATAAGAGGAATTTTTGGTCAATAAGGCCACTGATAAATCTCCTGTTAAATTAAGTGTGCCTGGAGCCCTATATTTAATGGAGCTTTTGCAGCTATTGCCAAATTCCAGCGAGGCTCAAGCATTTCCAATAATTATTACAGCAGAATTTACAGCGTGTATTTTTTCCTATTGACATACTAAACATATTTGCAATAGAACACATCCTTCAAGTGATCGGGTTATTGTAGCCTGCGTAGAGATACGCCCATCTTTGCAATCATCATAAATATCTTGAAAAATGTTCTTAATAATTTTGCCTTGAATGAAAATTCCTCCTCACATTCCTTCCTATGCCATGGGTAGGGGAAGTTGCCAACAATTATCTGTGCCGTTGCGTTCACAGAACTCACCACATCAATTACTTTGTAGGGGCAGACTTGTTCCCAAATGAACCTGTGTGTTTACCGGGAGGCACGGGAAATTAAATCATGTTAATTCCTTTTGGTCTTTCTAGCCAAGCTGTGTCTGCATGTGTAGGGTTGTGTGTGTGTGTGTGTTGTAGAATCATGCATTGTAGTCCTAGAAATGAATCCACTTGAAGTTGGTACTAACCTGCCTCTTGCATCAATGGAAATGGATATTATGATTGCTGTGTTGAAACGTGCGCTCAAATGCATTGGGAGTTTGATACTATTTTTCAAACTGCCAAATAGATAATGTCAGAACATTTCTGAAATGGGATACTAACATCAAGATATACTGCACCAATCAACTAACATCAGGCAAAGTATAGTGTAAAACTGTGGATGTAGGAGACTACTACAGAATTTCCATTTTCATTCCCTATGTCAACAGCTTTGTAACTTACCTAGTAGATTGTTTTATGTTTTCCAGACATATTCTCAGTAGACTACAAACACTACATTCAGCTCAGCCTTCAGAACCCAAAGAATTAGATATGCTGTAGTTTATGAAATGGATGTTTATGAAAGTATCCTTTGTTTGAATTGCTCAAAAACCCAACATGAATTCAAACTTTGACAGCGTAAGCAGAAAATAAGAGGGCCATAGTGATCTCCCAAATGTAGCCTTAACTATTGAGGTTCTCATATTGAAAATGCAATTTTCTGTCTAGATGTTTATGAATGTCTTCAAATTCCCTTTCATAATAGCCCCTTTTTGACAGGCCTTTTTCAACTCTGAAATATGAGAAGAAAGGTTGCTGCAGAATGTAGTATATACCATTATAGGAGGTACACCTCTGTCCCTCAAGCCAACAGTACTCTTTTGGAAGTCAATGATGATATATGCATGTGTAGGAGGTTGCAGAGCCTAAGATCCATTGCAGAGAAGCAGGATTCTTTTACTGAATCACAGTAAGTTCAGATGCTAAAATACGGTGTGACACTTTAGGGAGTCTGTCTATGTAAAATGCATGACTTCTGTGTGATTTTATAAACTGTGTGTATAACTCTAGCCTTGTGTAATCTTCAGAGTGCTAGCAAACCTCATCACGCAGCTGCTGAAGAGCAGTCAAAAATGTTAATATTGAATTACTCTCTACAGGTAAAAATGTGCCTGTTTTGTTATGGAGAGAGTCTGCATTAGAGGGATCCAGTTCCCCCGGATCGCCCGTGTGTTAGTGTCGGTGTAGCAGAAGTGGATGGCAGCAGTGCAATCAACACAATGGAAACGGACACACAGCAGAAAAATAGGCACGCAGCACAGACCAGTTGTATGGTTGCTTGCTTGCATTTTCACATCATCCTTGTGCTTTCGTGCAATCCTGATGGCAAGCAGTTGTGTGCTTTGGCAGCTGAGGGAAAGAAAAGAGCCCTCTAGGAGGCTGCAGAGTCAGACCCTTGAACCTCTCTTGCCAAGGTGAGCCAGCCTGGGGTCCGAGCTGTAGTGTCCCGTGATGATGAAACTGCTCAGTCCCAACCCAGAAAGTAAGAGTCATTGCTGATGACTCCTGTGGGTACATACATGTAGGTGTGGTATGGCTGGGTGAACAGTGGCCACTGTCCTGGTGGTTAACGCAGGAATAGTCATGCATATGGAGCTTGAGGAGTCACAGTTTTCTTCAGAGAAAATCACCGGCTACATAAAATGTGTTTTGAAGCTGATAAGAAGACTCTCACTGATTTCACTGAGCTTGATGTCATGTCATTAGATCATAAAAGATCAGTTTTATGAAGATGAATTGCTGTTCCCAGATTAAAATGGCTTTTTTTTTTTTTTTCTCTTTTTTTTTTTTCTCTCCTACAGAATCATGAACTTCGGGAAAGGAATATGGTGCAAGAAAACGAAGATGCAGATGTGTCAGCAACAATGGGGACCTGTGAGAGCAAAATGATACTCATCCTTGGGTTTTGAGTAGTCAAATCTACGAGCATACTGAGTGCTGTGCAAAATCCAGGAAGGCCATAAACAAACAAAAAAAATCATATGCAGGTTATTTTGGTATTAACATGTTGTGAACTTATGTACATGGTAGGTACTAGCTGTATAACGAACTGTTGTGTGACAGAACACATTTTTCTTTAGGCAGAAAAGAGAATGGTACTGATTTTCTTTTTTGTCTAGTGTCCCTGAGTGTTGGGAAAATTATCTCTTTCTGGGAAATGCTGCTTTGAAGATGGTTTCAGAGTGCAGAAGTACTTGCTAGGAAACTGTGATGCGATCCAGCAGCAGTATGTTCTGCAGGAGAGTTGTTTGCTGCTACAGTGTTCTTATCAGTTATGCTTGTGAGACTCTGTCCCTGTCTTTTTCCCTATTCCCCTGATCACGCTTTACTGCCTTCTTTTTCTTTGTTTTTTACCTTTCTTGAGCATCCTCTTTTCCAGTGTATTTTGCACAGTTCTGTAGCTAGTGTTCAGTCCTGCTTCTAATTATCTTATTGAGAAAGGAGCTGGAGACCAATGAATTTGTTGTCCAAATGCAGTATCCATTTTAGCAAAAATAAAATGTCCCAATTTTTGTTTTGGAGTGAAAGGAGAGGAACAATAAATTGCCATTTTGACAAGTCAAAGAAATGGTTAATAATCCTAGTTAAGGATGTAAATGAACTAGTAGTCAGGCAGGTTAGAGAAGACAGACTAGTAGCTCCGTACATACGTCCATTAAGAACGCCTATTTAAAGGGTGTTTCTCTGAGGGATCAGAAAGGCAAAGGGGGAGGCAGGAAGATAGGCAGCTCTGCCAAGTAGCACTACCAGCCAGAAGCAGGAACCCGATTCACCCACAGGAAAAAGCTCCATTGATGTGCCACCTGAGTGCTAAATCAGGGCACTGCCTTGAATTCATGTATCTTTTGTTAACATCCGTATAAAAATATAACGTACTCTGTTAGGTAAATAGGATTGTGCAGTAATCTAAAGTAATCTAAATCTTGTAGTACACCTCCTGCACCTCTTGTTGTAGTACACCTCCTGTTGCAGTACAAATGCCCACCCTCCTGTTGTAGTTCAAAGGCATCTGCTCAAAGCTGAGGGGAGCACAGAGGCTGCTCCCTGGCCACCGAGCTGTGTGCTGTGCCAACAGACGTGGTGCTGACGTGGGGTGCTTCCACAGCTACACTGAGATGGACAAAGCTGTTCGTGGAGAGCAGCTCCATGGAGAAGGACCTGGGGGTCCTGGTGGATGACAGGTTGGCCATGAGCCAGCAGTGTGCCCTGGTGGCCAAGAGGGCCAGTGGGATCCTGGCGTGCATTAAAAGGAGCGTGGCCAGCTGGTCAAGGGAGCTGATGATCTCTGGAGGTCCCTTCCAACCCCTACAATTCTGTGATTCTGTGTTCAGTTTCCCAAGTTGGCTTAACAGTGCATGTTAAAGTGCCAGCTGACCTGCAACAGGAGAAGAAAAAAGTTGTGACATTAAGCACCTTAACATGAAGTAATTCAAGTTAACCTGCAGCGGATTTCAAGCATAAGCAAGTCCCCGAATGGTAAAGGTAAAAACGCAAACCCTGGAAAGGTCAGGCATATGCTGATACCGCACTGAGCTCCCACTTCTGACAAAAATGAGACGGAGGCAAAGGCAGCTCCAGAGCAAGCCTGAGGAACAGGGAATGGGGTGTGCTAGTCAAAGGAGAGGTAACATTTATATTTATAATAACACTGTAAGGTACCAGGAATCAGAAGGAGCCAATGAACTGCTCTGTGTCCTATACTTGCAAATCGTGAAAAAAGTTCCTACGTTTTGTTCTGCTCTCAGGCGGCCTCTTTCAAATCTCTGTCATTTATTGGTTGCTCTTAGCTTTAACCGGCCTTCATAGAAGCACAAGAGGAAAATCAGCATAACTTAACACAGTATAATGGCTAAATAGTTTTATACCAAAATGGAACATGGAGTAGAGAACATTTAGATTAGTATATTTTTTCAACACTGGATAAATACAAATGCTTCTCCCGAGTCTAAGGATATTTTTAATACTGCCTTTTAGATGTTGTTTTATTTTCCTTGAGACTCAGAATGCGATCTTCCCAGAAACTTAAAGGTAGTTCTTTTTAATTTTTTTAAGGGTATCCTGTCAGTTTTTAAACACAGCCTTTTCATGTTGCCACTGAATTGCTTTGATCTGCAGATGAGAACTGATGAGATGCAGTTTCCTTATTGCTGGACTTTGCCAAGAGTTCCAGGAGCATCTGAGATTGAGCCCGGCAGAACCCTAGAACTGGGTAAATAAAAATCCTGACAAGACTTTCCAGAGAAATCTTTTCCCGTTGCCTGTAAGGCAGAAAGCCCAGAACAAGAAGTCTCTGTTTTACTAGCATAAAGGTGAATGTAGAAAACAGAACATAATTCTATGAACTTGTTTTATGTATGTTATAATTGCTGTGAAAAAAATTGTATTTCTCTTTTCCTGCACCACATCGTCATGTGCCTGGGGACCTGGTGAGGGAGGATCTTGCAGCACAGAGGCGTAGCTGGGGGCTACACTAATTCTCCCTGTGGTGGTCTTAAATGATTGCCTGGAAGAGGAGAACATACAGTTATACTATAATACCATCAAATAATCCAGGCTGGCCTGGAGGGGGTTTGTGGTCCACCCCCTGCCCCAGGCAGACCCATCTCCAGAGTCAGCCTTCATCCTGCCTGGGCCTGACGCCTCCAAGGATGGGGATGGGCTCCATGGGGAACCTCTCCCTCCGCTCCACGGCCCTCCTGGGGAAGAAATTTATCTAAAAATCCAGTGCTTTGGGTGCCTCTCTGTGCCTAACCTCCAGAAACACACCAGTCCCATGAGGGGAAATGGGCTTTTTTGGCCAATTCATATGATATAGTGGTTGGTTAGAAAAGGTAGCCCAACATTATTCTCAAAATACTATAGTTCCTTCAGATTTGGAAGAGTGATCCTTTTTAGTTTGACTGCTGTTTGAATTCTACAGCATATTTCAGGGAATAAGTAAATAAAACACCATTCATGCCATGGAATCAGCATACTAATTTATGGCCAGATCTGAAGCCTTTTCCCAAGGCAAAATACAATTAAAGTCAGGCAGAACTTCAACCGACTGAAAACTTCAGTATTTTATCCTTGAATTTTACTTTTCTGCATTTTTATTATTTTTGTACAGTAGTAAAAATATTTCTCCTGCTGGTAGTTTTACATTGTACTGTGTATTGGATTCCTTGCAGTAAAGGCCTAACCTCTTGAAACCTAATCGTGTACAGCGTGCAACCTAAAGAACTTAATTCTTATTGGGATAACAAGTTTAAAAATATATATTTATAAAGCACATCCATGACATTTTTGTTAACCGGGTTCTAATGGTGATCTGGCAGTAACAGTAAAGGATGAAAAGCTAAGAACAGGCTGAGATCTAATCTGACCTAACTCATTGATTCACTCCCTGACCTTGGGTAAGCCTTTTGACCTGCCTGTGCCTCAGTCAACTCAGCTGGAAAATTGGGTAAAGAGCAGAGCCTGTTAGAAAACCATCTTCAATTTGAACAAAGATTTCCCGGAGACCCAAAAAAGTGAGTGTAGTCATTTTGTACAGACATAATTGATTGCGGACTGCACAAGAATAACATCCTGAGCTGTGGGATGCAATTGATGACATCTCATTCGTCGTGTGGTGGCTGGGTGGTCTCTGCTTCCACTGGAACTACCCCACTTTTCCGGTGTCCAAAGCTGTATTTTCACTTTCAGAGCATTAGTCCGGCCGCGTCTGCCCTCGTTAGGAATGTGGCTCTAATATTGCACCAGTCCAAGAGGGTACTTTGGAGTAATTACTATTCCTGTTTGGTTCACAGTTACTGAACTAAATTATTACCCCCTAGATTTATCACAAGCTAAAGTGGCATCACATGCTACCGTATCAATAAAGCATACAAATGAAATCAGGTCTCTACCCGGAATTCACCTGGTGCTTTCCAGCACTCCCGTGCTCCCCCGAACTGGGTTTCATGCCATCAGCCTGTGACCTGTGCTGCCCGTAAGGATGAAGAGGATGATTCTGGCTGCAGTCCTAAAATTGCACCTTCATTCTGGAAGCATGCATGTTCACAGCAGGGCCCATTTGCTCCATGTGGCTCCTCCGGCGGCGTTGGGAGCGACTCCCAGCCCTGCCCAGGAGCCGGGGCTGCTGCTGCAGCAGCCCCGACGTGCAATCAGGAAACGTTGAAGTCATGTGGATGAAAGCCAAGGGCATTTAAATGGCATGTGGATAACCACTCGAAATTGGCAGCATGTGATCAGCCTCATGCACAAAGCTCCATACTCTCACGAATTTGGCACTGTTTGTACTGGGCAAAGGCCAGCATCTATTGCTTGTGCCAGCATGTTTAAACTATCCTGGACTTACTAATCTATTCTCCATGACCCACGCTGGAAAAATGACCATTTCCTTTTCCCAATTCCCACATCTGCTATTTGTTTTCCTCCCTTTGCCTTCCCAAGATTTGGGAAGGAGTTCAGGAATGCGGAGCTCTATTCAAAACTAAGCTGACCTCAGATACTGAGTGGCATTTATCTGACAGTGTGTGTAGGTAAATAGTTAAAGGGAAATGGTCATGTTTCTTCATTTTTATCATGCATATTTGTAGACATTTTCAAATAATAATAATAAATAAAAATAATAATAAAAAAAAACAAACGCATTATTTTGTTCTAAAACGTTAGCTAGCTGTATGGCAACAGTAGGAGGGACCTTGTATTACCAATGGAAACTAGTAAATCCTGCAGTGCCAGTTAATTGGCTCTGTCATTATCCTTCCATGAAATATTCTAAATTTTAACATTAATATTAGGTGCAAACACCTAAAAAAAGTCACTTCTACTAGTCCAAATGAAATTACTATGTGGGAATGACATTTTATGCTAGAATAAAATCATCACCGTGCCTCATATAAAGTAATATATATATATTCTACGTTAAGAAAAATCTCAGGCTCTACTCTTTTTAAAAGTATGGGTACAGATGAACAAAATGCAATTTCACTTGAAAATATTCAATTTTATGAATGGAATAATCCGAAATCATGTTTCATTGTAGTGGACAAAAGACCCAAATCGCAACAGAATCTGAAAAGCAGTAATGACAAATAGAGGGTAGCAGGAAAATGCAGACAGAATTTGTATTGCAGTGTTGAGAGTTGTTGTGTTGGGATGACAACATTGACTTCACTGGAACCAAGTACTCACTTTTATTTATTTATTTTTTTTTTTCAAAGAAGGGGGCTTGATATGCATCCCTAAATGCATTTCTATGTGTTCTTTTTTATTCTGAATGAAGTGCTTTTAAAACTTTTTAGGCATTGCATGCATATATATATATATATATATATATATATATATATATACACCCTTGGAAAAAAAGAACAATAAGAACAATCACATCTTGGAAGAGATAAAAGTATTAAGAAAAATTAACAGGAGACTTAACCAGCAGAGTTACTATGGATCACGTCCATAATGACAGTTATATGCTTTTATTTTAACAAATCCATGGAAGTTCAGTGTTAGAGTAAAAGTTGGAGGCTAACAATGGGATCTAGGCCTACTGCTGTATTTTTCTCCGGGCTTACAAGACTAAACAGAGGTACAGGAATTGTTGGGTTTAAATATTTGTTGGGTTTTATATCAAGAGCTTGAAATAGATACTGATGGAATTAAATTGAAATAGATACTGATGGAATTAAAGGGAAAGGAATTTAAAAAGAGTTGATAAACATGCTCCAAAACCATTTTTCAGATTAACATCCAGGAGCAAGGAGCTGAATTTTTCTAAATTTTGATGCACGTGCTCCTACCAGCCACGAGGATTTGAAGCTGGGAATTTGGTGAATGACAATGACTGTGAATAAAGGTGCTCGGGCTGGCATGCAGTCTGGCAGTGAGACCTAGCCAGCTTCCCCTGATGTTGTGTGGTGGCTGCTGCATCTTTGCAAGTCCACGAGCAATTCTGAAAACTTTTGTGTGTGTTTCAGCAAGAACTCGCATGCAATCCACTATTATCACTATTACATTCCTTTTGCTTTTACTGCTGTCCAGATTTCCTTTTACCACTGAGCACCTTTGTTTAAGATTATTTTTTCCTAGATATATTCTGTTGAATTTTTCCAGGTTGCATGTCATTTGTCACCATTCAGTAGGAAACTCTGCTTTGAAATCCCCTCTGATCACCGAGGCCATAAACTCTGGCTATCATAGAAACCAAAATCAGAGATGAAAAGTGCTGTCAGGTCACGGAGCCATTACCACCAGTGCTCCTGCTCCCGGGATGGATCTGGCTCTCTCCTGGTGACAGCATCCTTTGTCGGAGGGGAGCCCTGGCAATATCTTTGGACGGCTCTCGTTGGACCTAACTCGGTGTTTGCTCTTGCAGGCAGATAAGATTCTCTTTCATGTCCATGGGCCATCAGAAAAGGAAAATCCAACGCAGGGGTGGAATGACTCCACCATTGTAACTGGACGACCCTGCACAGTTTCAAAAGATATTGCGTGTCTGTGCATCAAAGGATTTAATGAGAACAACAGAAAAGCACAGCTCATTCCTGCAGTGTGGAAGCTACTTTTAGCAAAGCAACAAATGTATACACAAGCACCTAATAAAGAATATACGTTTGGCATAATGTTTAAATATGGAATAGTTTTGTGCCAAATGAAAGATAGAAATCTAGTAGCTACTACTATAAAGTGATCTAAAACAGATATTTTTAGTAAAAAATTAATGTAAATGGCCAAACTAAAGGAATAATCTCTTTCTCAGTGAAGTCAATGGCAAAGCTTCCTTCGATTTCAATATGCATGAATTATGGGCAAAGAGAAAAAAAAAAAAAAGGTTTATTTGTAATTGTAATTGACTTAGTTTGCAGTGACAAAGTTGCTGCATGGAGGGAAGGTGTGCTTCCTAATTGTCTTCAATTTCTTGCTATCGCTAGATGTGACTGTGACTACCCGTCGGTCTGTAATATTTTTTTTTCACCTGCTGGGACACTTTGCTATGCGTGTTAACAGCACCACAATTGCAGCAGGGACAGTCCTGGCTGATGTTCAATTAGATTAAAACCAGTGATTTTTTTTAATGCTTTTGTTGTTCTTTTTGACATGTGGGTGGTTTTTCATTTCTTTAAAAATGTGGCATGAAATTCATCACAGTAAGAGCGTTCCTTTATAAGCTGGAACAAAGAGGATATAGAGGAAACTGGTAAGTCTTTCAGCATAGCTAAAAAAAAAAAAAAAAAAAAAGGAGAAAACAACAATTAAAATGGTGTATTCTCCTTTCTGTGTTTAGGTGAAATGTTCAGTGACTGTCTTTCAGCTTATCAACTAATTGAGGAGAGAACGGTAGCATAAAGGATTTTTTTTGTTAGAGAAGTAATTAATTGATCATATGCCGTTTCTTTAGCAATTATGCAATATTCCCCTGTTAATCTGTTTAAAACTATTGTGTCGGTATAAACACCCAACATCTTTGCTGTTTTCAAAAGTAGACAAACGAGGTCCTCCCCTTCTTCTCTGGTCAGCCTCGGGGACATGCGGCTCGTTCTGAGCAGGGCTTTCCGGGAGCGTGTTCTCTGTCAGGAATGCTGGATAACTCCACAGTCGGGAGACTTTTCCATAATTAAACTCTGTGCAAAATAAAGGGAGATCTTCATCACACTCTTTGTATTCATATAAAATCTGTTGCCATGGGAGCTGGCATTGAATAGCAAGGTAGGCAAAATCAGTAATGTTACATTACGTTTGCCCTGTAGCCACTGGAGGGTCCCTTAAAATAAAGTCGCTTTTTATCTTTGCTTTCTGAATAAACATAAAACTAGATTTTTAGTGCAAAATCCTGATTTCAAGGTTATTGATGCCAGACTAAATTAATACAGTCTGTGCGATAGCATACAAAATCCCCAGCAAAGCCAGGGATACTCCTGTCTTTTGAAAGCTTGACATTTGTTTTTCATCATGAACTTAAAGGTCACCAGCTACAGATGAATCAGGATACCTGCTTGAGTTTACATTTACATGCATTTTATTTTATTCCCATGTGCACTTTTTATGAGATCCATCACTGGAATAAAACTGTAGCTCTCTCTTATTATCCAGGTTTGATAAACTAGAAGAGTTATCAACCTGCTGCCTTTAAGAACAGGCTAGTTGTCTTCGGTGCATCGCAGTGCAGCTGCAGTCCAGTGGTGTGCCATTCAAGAAATCTCTGTTTCCTTCACGGCTTGGCTCGAACATCTCCACTAATTTCAGTTGTAAATACAGTGTTAAAAAAGCAGCTCTCTCTTCCTAATCTGTAATTCTCGGCATTTTGTCATCCTGCTCAATCCCTGAAATAATGGCAATGTTGCACTGTCAAAGCAACTGAAAAATGGTTTGTGTGTATTGATGCTTGTTTAATTCTTATTTTATTTCTACAGATGAAGATGCAATTAATCAAAACGCAGGTTTCAGAACTTCCAGTGATTCCACACGCCTCATTCAGACTTACAATGAATGTGTCCCATGTCTTCTGCATATGAATTTTTGTTTTTGTTCAGGCTAGCAAGTGACCTGTATTGCTGCACAGATTTTTTTGAAACCAAATAACATTTTATATTTTTACCAAAATACCTGTGGAGCTGACAGAGCATGATGCATTCATTTTCCTTGATTTTGTAGTGAGGGAAAAGGCTAGCATGAATAATTCAAAAATAATGCTGAGACTGTTAAGATTTAGTACTGGAGAGGTCATCACAGTTGGGAGAATGAGCTAGCAGACTATTACTATTCCACGATCTTTGAATCTCAAGGTGACATCATTATTATTTCTCTATATCTATAATGTGGTGCTGCAACCAACTTATTGCAGTGTTTCTCATGTAGGGTAGAAAGATCAATTACATACAGACCTCAAAATGTGAACTATAAGCATAGTGTCCAATAAAACTGTCATTAACAGTCACCACAATTTTAACTGTATGCTTCCAGGTCAAGCTGTTCTAAAAATGATAACTGACATTGAAAGGTTGAATAAAGAGCACTCACTCTAACGGGGACAATTCTGTACCCAAATAAGTTTTCATTAACAAATTCGCTAATTCCATTCTGGAGTTTACAAAACCATTAGATATTTCACTGATTCCTTTCATTGTTTCTGCTACGAGCATTCAGAGGCAACCTGAAAAAAAACACAATCACAACTTTTCCACATGATCAGCATCAACAGCAGTAGTGCTGAATGCAGATAAAGCATTCCTGTGCAATTTGAGTTAATTTATTCCCGTCTTCGATGAGAAACTGAAAGATGCTATGGAAGTTACCGTACAGTAGCACTCATTGCAGGACTTTAACTATTGCCTCACCTCTCCGTGTGCTGTTACCTCCACAGCGTGCCGTGGAAGCGTGCATTACCCGAGCAAACAAGTCACTTACGGATCCTCCAAAGCAATGCATGCCAGGAAACAGCCGTCAGGACTTGAGAAGAGTCTCTCGATTGGGTAAGCACTGCCTTGTATGTGTAATTAAACATTCATTTCCCTTGGAGAATATTCTTCAGGAATGTAACTCTTCCTATAAACACTTTTCCTACTTGTTTTATTTTCTTTTTGTAATTTTCACATGAGTTTGAAAGATAAATAATGTGGCTTTCATAAGGAAATTACAGAGAAAAAAGGCTTTGTGTGCCACCTGTTCTGAACACCAGGATGCTTTGATGTGAGTACTGTTCCAACATTTCTAAAAGACACTCTGCGAATCCTTGAGACAATGATTTCTGTTTTGAAGAAGCAAGCTCCTCTCCTGCTTTATTAGTCCTTCCCCATTTTCCTTGTGGGATGTTTGTGACAGGCGCCTGCTCCTGGATAATGGTAGAGCAGGAACAGGAGCAGGAGCAGGAGCAGGAATGGGAGCAGGAACAGGAGCGCCCTGCCAGAGGTGCAGACCTGCAGGAGCTGCCTGCACCCTTCCTGCTCTCAAAGCCTTTCTGGTTTTGCCCATTTCCTCCCTCCTGGCTGTGTGCTCCGTCTGCCTGGCAGCCCCGACCCATGGCCAGGCACATGCAGCACACCTCGTTAGATTGAGCCGTGTGAGGTCGGCTCCATCAGCCCCCTCCTTGGTGGGCTTCCCAGGAAATGTGCACTGATGGCTTTTGGACAGCCAACAACTTCTTCATATGTTCAGGGTCTAAATGAGCTTGTTGGTGACCTCAGTTTTCTAAATTCTGATTTGAGTTCCCTTGCTTCTCTGAACCAGACATTTTTACAGCAATTATAAAAATATTAATATGACTAAGTAAGCACAGGCATGGAACAGGTAGAAAAAAGAAGTGTGAAAATGAATGTCCTTCATCATTTTACTTGCACAGCTTTCAGGTGTGCACAGCTGGAGGGCTGGGGCACTCTGGTGGGACCATGGACTCCAGCCCTGCTGAACCAAAAATTAAGTGTGGTCACAGGAATCAAAATTAAATAGGCTGGGAGATATGCGATCCTGCAGCAGGAAAAATAAAACTGGGAAACAATGTCTCTCTAATGATGACAGGAAAATTAAAAAGAGAATAAAGCGGTGGCTTCCTAGGTATAGCTTTCTTCCTGTTCAACCAAACATTTATTTTAATTTTTAGCATTTGGAGGAAAGCCACATGACTTAAGCTCCAGTTCACCCTCATTATGCAATCTTAACTGCCATAATGTTTTTGTCGGCCTATTGCACATAATGATGTTCGCCCTCTGCAGAGACGTGGTCCAGAGGCGGCGGTGATTAACAAGCTGGGTCAGCGCTGCTCGGCCGAACGCGCCACGCTGACGTGCGGCTTGGGAGCACCAGGAAATCTGATCTGAGCATCACCACTAGCAGTGGTCGTCTTCTGGTCGGATAGAGCTGAAGAAAGAATTGGAGATCAGGGAAAAAAACAAACAGGTTTTATGGCAAAATTATTGAAAACACCGGAGACTTAGGCTTACTTCTGCCTTTATCACAGATTTTCTTGTTTTGAGGCACGGCACTGTGACAGTTACATTTACTGTCTGAAATTTGTTCAGGTACTGGGGCTACAGAATTCGTGATCCAAGCCCAGCAGTCAGCAGGGGGAAAGGTAGAAAGGATGGTCTTACATCTGAACATGGTACGGGGAGTCTGCAGGTCCGGTGTCAATTTGAGCAGTTTATCTGCTTTAACATTTCTAAATTTAATCTTGCTCTGATTGGCATGAGAAGGAGTCTGGGACAATTTTTGCTGCCGGTTTTGCCTTTTAGGTGACCTGAGGATATCATTTAGAGCCATACATTGTACACCATACGTTGTGCTAAATTTTGCTTGGAAGGGCAATCTGGCTGTAGGTGATCTTCCTTGACATTTAAAAAGCATAATAAGAATTTAATACTCGTGAGATACTGTTGACAAAGATGAAAATTTTGCAGCATCAGGTAGAGAAGAAATCGTTTTTATGCCAAAGAGTTTGGATTTCATATTGTGTTTTGAAACAACACTGTGGGCTTTTTGGAAAAGCAATGGGTGCCCTGGTCCCCAGGTCAACCCCAAGCAAACACAGAAGCAAACATTTTCAGTGGGTTTTTTGTTCATCACCATACAAACTAAAAAGTCAGTCAATTAATAATAGATGTTGTAAAAAGTGTTGAAAAACTACAACGAGAAACAATTCCTTAGAATCTTCCAGTTACCTGTCACACGAAGCAGTGTCTGTGGCCAGTGGTCAGCTGAGGATGGTTTTTACATTCGGCTAGGAAACCAGAGAAAGTTGGCAAAAAAAGCTAAAAAGAATCATTAAGCCTGTTTATCATTAAATAAAATGTAGAAGCTCGTTCATAATACAGGAATGCAAACTATACTGTTCGAGGAAATGTAAACGTAACTGCAACTATTTCATTTCATGTGAGGTTTATGTTAGCTCTCCTATTAAATTTAATGGGTTGCCTCATGAGAAGCAGCTCATTAATATGAATATGAAGAGCATGTCTCAACCTGCAGACTAAATAACACTACGATATGTGATGTTTATTTTCCTTTGGTAGATTGTTGCTTTTTAAAAATATGAACTAATGCAGTAGAAGTAGAAGGAGTCTGGGGATCGAGCACTGAGCTGGGAACCAGGAGGCCGCCTTCTCATTCAGCTCCATGTCATATACATCGGATGTGAACCTGAGCAAATCAATTAACTGCTGTTTACTTTGGTTACTGAATCAGGTTAAATCAACGGACAGTGTGATACTTT
This sequence comes from Anas platyrhynchos, assembly GCF_047663525.1. Classification (NCBI taxonomy): domain Eukaryota; kingdom Metazoa; phylum Chordata; class Aves; order Anseriformes; family Anatidae; genus Anas; species Anas platyrhynchos. The sequence continues at coordinate 39,777,915 of NC_092592.1, read as the reverse complement.
ACTTATTGTGAGGCTAAATAATTTTAATTAATTATCCTGGTTTAGGTTGACAACACGGGACGCCTGGAGTTTTCCTCCATTGGGAGGAAAAGGGACACCTGCAGTGCCTCCCTCCCCTCTGGGGCAGCGGGTGAAGGATGGATGGCATCTTGTGGGTGAGGTGTTTACACGGCATTCGTTGCTGCTTGATGGAGTTCCAGGATGCGGCCACGTGAAAGAAGCTAAATGAGCAAAAACCCTTAAAAATGAAATTGAAAAATTAACCAGCAAACACTGAATTTATGACCCTCAAAGGAACATTAACTTGCCCACATTTATCAAATTAGGGTCAATTTTCCAGAAGACAGAGCCCCTTTTGTGGTTTTACCTTCTGGCCACAAAATTAACACTCACCTGTGAGCTGTGGGCATTGCTCGAGGGGCTGGTGCCTCTGGTAACTTGGCTTTTGTTTGTTGGTTGGTTATTCGTTGGGAAAATTTCAAATTCTTAAGTAGGCATAGGAATTGTCTTAAAACCTTGCAGTGACATTTACGTTAAAATAAATCTTGTAACTGAAAACTGACAGAAATTGAGGCCTTGATACTGCAGTGGGACATAATGGGTTTTACTGCCATCATCCCTTAATCACAGAATTATAGAACTGTAGAACATCCCGAGCTGGAAGGGTCCCACAATCATCAAGTCCAACTCCTGTCTCCACATAGGACCACCATAGGACCACCTAAAAATTAAACCATACATCTTGGAACTTGGCAGGCTTGGTGCCCTGACTGTCCTGGGGAGCCTGTGTCACTTAATTCCATTGACTGGACTTATTCTATAGTACCTGTTTCATTGCAATCACAAAAACGAAAATGAAAATAATTAATTGTGTAAAATTTTCCATCAAAACAACACTTTCAGGTCATTCTTCCTGGAATTACTTGTAGTATTTTATTTGCTGGCCTTACTTTTTTATGACCCGAGTCTGCTCTTGTGATCTTCTGGAAAAGGAACAGCACTCAATACTAGGAATCCCCAAGAAATGATTGGGATGATCACCAGCCAAGAATTTGAGATTTCCCTAATGTTTTTTGTGCCGTGAAGGACTTGCCATCCTGGTGGGAGTCGCAGAGGTCTGCGCCAAATTCATTCTCACCCCTGCTTTGTGCCCAGTGTGGGGCTGTGCTGCCCAGGAGCAGCTCCAGACACAAACCCTGACCTCAGACACCCTTCATGCTGCTGATGCCGGTGTGCATCAGGCTGCTCTACTGCTTTAGCACCAAAGGCAATAGATCTGTGTAATCACAGACAGGTGGGAGCCATCCCTGCAGCTTTTCTATTGCCTTCTCCATGCTTTCCCCATGGATGGGCACTGCGGTGCTCTCCTCGCTGTGTCTGGAAGCATGGTGTCCAAAGGGCCGCTGGTGGAAAAGCCTTGCTTTGTTGTGTGATAGCATCAGGATGGGTTGCAATGAAAGCTAAAATGAAATAATAATAATAATAATAAAAAGGTCTAATCAAGTTCCTTACACGGTTTGAATCCACCAAACTTTTAATAATTAACCGTTTTGTATGGAACTCATAAAAATTACTTAGAAAGACAAGTAAGACCTGCACTCTGATCCTTAACTTGTACAAGTAAAAAGTGTTAAGCATTCATTTTTTTTTTTTTTTTGTTACATTTTTGTTCCATTGCGCATACTCAGGAGACCCCTTTATTTCAAATTTAAAATAGTCTATGAAAATCTGTATTGACGTAATAGCTTATTAGGCTACAAGCAAAATATTCCCAGAACTAATTTTTAATTAATATAGTTCACTGAAAACTTATAAAAGATTCATACATAATATGATAAAAGAAATAAACATCCTCAATACCATGTCAAGTTTCTTTTCTTTGTAAAACATTGTTTTTTCTCCTCTGCTACCAGAACAATAAAACCTGCTCTTACAGAATTGACTTGCGCTTGTCTTTGGCAGCTCTGTCAGATGTGATATTTTCTGATAAATAAAATGGCGCTTATGAATTCAGAGTCAAAGTGTCACCTTTTCTCACTCCGGGTTCTGCCTTTCATAAAAGTCCCGTATTTCAGATCCGGATTCCTCTTGGACTTTGGCACTGTCCCTCCAACAGGTTGCTGCACGGCTGATGGAGTCCAGCAGAAATCATCTTTGTGCTCTACGTGAGTCTTATGTCAGTCATAAAGTAATTAAAAGCGGCAAGATATGACCCAAATTCATCTCAACTCTCTGCAGTCATATCAAAGTGATATATCTAGTCCAAGATGCTAGCTGCAAATTCCCTCTGTAGGCAGAGAGGAGATATTGGCATCTCCAGAGATGTCTTTTGGCCACGTTTCTGGAAAAGGAGGGCACATGTCGCAGGTGCTGAGCAGGAAAGCCTTGCTTGAAGCGCCTCCAGCAAGATGCTCCTTGGGGGGGGGGCGAGCTGTGTCCCACCTGTGGGGGCTGACAGACCTTTACAGGCAGGGAGCTTCTTAGCAGAAGGTGCAGGGAGAGGTCTTCTCGGGGCTGCGAGGGGCTGTCTTGAGCCTTTGCAACAGGGACAGCCTTTTGCTTTTCACCAAATACTTGAATTTTGTCCTAAGCAGAGCAGCTGCTCAGTGGGTAGCATGAGATACTGCTGTGCTGTTCTGAGAAGCCCTTCCTCCTTACTCTCCTTCCAGAGAGTTAGTCCTCGCCTGATATTTAGTCCTCTCCTGATATAAACTGTGCTTTGTTTTGTGTTGAATTCTCCTTATTTTAGTCTGCTCATGATTCCATTTGCATCGGAGGTTTCCACTGCAGTATTTCATGCAGAAGTTAATCTGGGGAAGCTGGATGTTATGCAGGCTGGGTAATAAAACCTGGGGGCTCCTGGTCGTCCATCAGGAGGGAGTGGGACCGCCTGGGTGGGAGCGAGCCGCAGCTGAGGCATTCAGTAATAGGGTGGAGGCTTTACTACTTCATCCTTCCTCGTTTTGGCAAGGGCAGGAGAGGAATTAAATTGGAAGGCTGACAACCTGAACACACATTTCCTGCACTGTTATTCCTGGTAGTTGCCTTACTCTCTGCAACAGCCGAAAACAAAGGATGTGTTACGCTTATCCTGAAGTGATGATCAATTAAGAAGAAAAAAAAAAAAAAAGACATTTTTTTTACATAGCTGTAATCAACTTCATTCTTGCTGCCCAAAGGAAAAAAAAAAAAAAAAAGACAAAAAGACATTCACACTTCTGCCAAAGCTGTACTTTTAAACTTCAGCAGTGTGTGAACAACAGGACCATGGGGTGCCCCCAAGGGCTGGGGGGATTTGGAGGCTGAGCAGCCGCTGCCCACACCTCTGCTGTGGGACGGGGCTGTCAAAGCTGCTGGTGCTCAGAAGGAAACAGAACGCAGGGGATTTATCAAGCCCCAGGGGTGAGCTGAAGGGTCGCTCACCTCTTTGCCCTCAGAGCATCCCCCGGTGCAGGAGAGCCTTGGGTTTGTGGTTAAGGTGTGCTCTCGTGCCACTGCTGGAACCACTCAGCTTCATGTCTGCAAAGCCATGAGTAGTTCACGGGAGAAGATCTGATTCATTAAAAACCATTGGGTGGACACGTGTAAATGGGTGCTTTTAATATACATGCATATGCCATAGGCGTGTGGGAATCAGGGCATTAAGTGCCCCATCCCCTACATTGACAGCACAGCCACTACAAGAGTGATGACAAGGGTGCAGTGATAGCATTGGGCATCTCTTGGAAGACTTCCCCTAATTAGTCCAATTAAGTATCTTAGTCTAAGTCAGGATAACACTATATATATAACAAGATTTAGTCCTGTGAATTCTCAATATGCTTAGCTCCTATGTAGCTTTAATACACTCAGCATTTTCCAGGATTAGGTCTTAAGGGCTTGATCCAAAACCATTTAAAATCAATAGGTATTTTCCTTTAACTTTGGTGGGTTTTGATTCAGCCTCTGTATGTCAGTCAATACTTTCTGATCCAAGTACATAAAAATATTTTAAAACCATATTTTCAAAAGCCATATTTCTTACTTTGCACTGCACAACTTCTTGAACTCTACGTAGATTTGAATAGGGAAATATTAACCAAAACAGTAATGATATTATTAGTTGAAGTTTTAACTTTTAAAATCAATAAAAAGCACCACTGGGTATTCTTTAATGTTATAGAAGAAAAATGATTAATTTAAGGTTCAGGTGCAAGACAAGGTCAGGAAAGAATTGTTACTGTATACAGTGAGCATTTCATGATGAATTTGTAGTTTGAAGTATCATTTTATGATGCATTTTCTGTTTTGTTATCAGGGGAAGTATGATGGGTGACATACGAGTGATCACAGTGTTTTGGTGCAATGTTCTGTGATGGGCTTTTCATAAAAATTAGCTGACAATGTCATGAGTATACAAGTAAATTTATAGCTTTCATACTGGACTGCCATTCCCAGAGCTATTTCCAATCACTTGGGCTTTTTATTAAGTTTATTGTTCTTTTATTGTTCAGTGGAGTGTAAGCAGCGAGATTACAAATAAATGTAAGTTTCAGTGGGTATGAAGTCAAGCTTGCAGAATTAGGGAAGACGCAAGCGAAGAGGAGCAGAAATTAATTTGAATCATTGGTGATATGAAAGACCACGTTCTGACACTTCTTGTCAAACGCGTACACCGTGAGCAGTGTCGGAGGCTGACATCCTGCTCCTGCCAAAGTTAGAAGAAGAAAGTCTGGAAAAAAAGTGTCAATCGCGCTGCCAGTGGACTGGCGGAGGGTTTCACGTTCGTGCTGGGGTTCATTATTTATTTTTGCCCGATTTGCTTCATGCGGGATTTCTTCTTACTTCTGACTCTGGCACTTGCTTGTAGCATAACGAGACCAACAAGTGGGGAGTGATGAACTCTCTGGTTTTAGTGTCATTCTCATCATATCTCCAGCGTGAGACCTTCAGCAGTTATTTCCCTCTACTTTTTCTCCCCTCAAAGAATGAATACTTTATCATTTTGGTTAATATCTTGACCAGCAGAGCAGAAAATCAGACTCATAGCTTTTAATGACACATTTTCAACTGCAAGTTAGTCAAAAAAATCATTTTTATGTGGTTCTCCAATACTTATACAGACTTCAAGAAACATAATTAAAATTTGTGTTCCTTCTTTGTTATTACTGCCGTGGACTCCACTTAAACTGGATGCTGTTTGTCTGGGCAATCAGACAATAGCTGGAATCCAAAAGCAAATCGATTTGCTGTGTGGCTTGTGCTATTACTTAAGTTATAAATAAAATGATTTCTCCCAGATGGCTCCCCGATGGCCCTGTGCTCCTCCCAGCGCCGCCACAGCTTCCCATCCCGCGCGGCTCCTGCTCACTCCCCCGGAGGCTCAGCAGGAGCAGAACCGAGCCCAGAGCTCGGATGGGGACAGGAGGAGATCATTTGGGGTCTGTGGGGCTCTTGGACCCCCAGGAGATGTGCGTGGAGGCCAGCCCCACCTGGCTGCTTGGGGAGAGACCTGCTGGGGCCGCACGCTCCCGAGGAATGCCATGAGGTTGCAGGAGGCGAGCTGCTCCCCTCGTTTATTTTCCTAATGCAAACATTTTGAAACAGAAAGGCTAACTTTTCTCTGGGTTGTATATTTACTTCGTAGGCAAGTTGTGCTTCCAGAAATGTGGGCAGGGCACCGATGGAAACTATAAATATACATCTGAGAGCATGCTATGTACGCTTGCCCGTGCTTTGTTTTCTTTTCGCCTTTTTGGATGACTAAAATCATTAATCTAAGATGCTAAATTTTTGTATTTTTTTTTAGAAAACTGGGAAGATGTAACCTATAATCACCCGGCATTTGTAACAGAACTAAAACAATAATGATGAAAACAAATATATTGGGAAATTGTGGGACTAAAAATAAATATTTTTCCATGAACACAATAGAACTATATTGAGAATTACAGGCAAAAAAATCAATAAAAAGTAGTATATAATGGCTACAGAGTTCAAACAAAGTGCATTCATTCCCCAGTCCCTAGGAGGACCCCTGATATATACGTGCAAAAGTTAATGAAAGTCAGACTTTGTTGTGTCATCAAAAAATAGCAAAAAGGTTGGCTGCATTTTTCCCTACGTTTTGGCTACTCGTTGCTCCATAAATATAGCACCTATTTAAAGGACCGAGCCTTGTTCCCATTAAAGTCAGTTGCAAATCTCAGACAAACTCTGGCAGGGGTCTGGGGGCCCAAAAGCGTGGGCTGAGCGCGGCGGGGTGCTCGGGGGAGCAGGCGCTCCCATGGGAGAGGAATAAATGTCTTCGTCTGCTCCCAAGGCTGTGGTTCTTGTTCTTGCATACATTTGCATGAGACCGATGTATTTTATCAAAATAAGTCTATGGTTAGATCTAGGGCATGCAGAGTGTTTTGACTTGCTTTTTGGTTTTAAATGCCAGGGAACGGGATGATGGAGAATTCCATGCAAAGCTGGGCAAGGCTCGGGTATTTACCTCCTGATTCCAGATGCTGGGGAAAAACTCTGTGCGTACGTGTGCTGGTGGCCGCTGGGGCAGGACAGACCCTGCAGGATGAACCCCAGCTCTGGGGAGGTTCAAAAGGGGGCTGCATCTCCCCTATGCCCCTCTGGCTCCATCCCTGGGCTCCTCCAGCTCCTCCAGCACCACCAGAAGGCCAGGAGCCAGCAGGAGATTTGTGGATCTGTAGGAAGGTTGCTGTCTGATTCACTATAGAGTAATCCTGCACCTCAGTCAGCCAGGAAATATTTGATTAATAAGATTCCAGTTGGAGAATAGCATTAATGCCTCCATTTTATTTTGTTTTCATTATATTAGGTGACCACAGCAATGCTGCATTTTGTAAGCAGCCAGAGTACTTCTTCCCATGGTAGCCTTACCTCCCCTCTTTCTGTTTTCCCACTGACACTGAATGACTCTTTCCCTTCCAATCTTGCAATTTTTAATAATGTCAAAGAAAATATAATCCTGGGGACATTTGTAATCGATTAAATTTAAGCTGCAAGAGCCTAAACCAGGGCCTGCTGAAGACAATGAGAGCCTTTCTATTTCTTTCCATGGGTTTCGTAAACTTTTGTTTATGAAGGAGGCCTGTCAGGAACAATGAAATTAGGAATCTGTCCATCTGAGCCTCTGCTTTGCTTCACTTAAAAAAAATAAACATTTTCATTTTGCTCATTGAAAGAATACGGGAAAGGATGAGAATGGAGACATCCATTCTGGCTCCAAGCCAACCCAGTTTGGCCACGAAGCAAGTTTCCTATAATTTAAAGATATGCTACAAAAGAAACCCATTGTTGTTCTAGTCTTTATTCGATTGTTTGCAACTTAAAAAAAAAAAAAGAAAGAAAAAAGAAAAAAAAAAAAGCAGTAAACTCCTAACTTTTCAAATTAGTTTAAAAAATAATTCTTAGAATGTTCTTTCCCAGAAGATAGGCTGGCTCCTGTGCGCAGTCCCTCCTCCTGCACGCAACCCTGATACAATGGCTGGCTCCAGAGCAGCAGCCTTCAGATGCAGTTTTGCAACTCCTTCTCAGATGAGTAATCCTTACTTCTGTCCCACTCACATGAGTAAGGGATACTTAAGTAAGAAATAGTTGAAGGGTCTGGCATCGTGACAGCGGCGGAGGAACGAATTGAGCAATGGCTTTTGAAAGCGACCGTCAGCGTCTCTGTAAGCTTTGCGTGAACATCTTTCACAGAGATTTTAGACATGGGCACAGAAATGACCCTGGGTTTAGTAGGCACCTAGCCAACACCTTTCATTTTGTTCCAACACTTTCCTCCAGAAATAACCGGATTAACCACATTAACGTATTTTTAAAATTTATCTAGTTTGTAGAGGTGAGATATGAATGTGATTAGGGATCACGGGGTAGTGAGGAGGGAGGTGCACCTTGCAAAATGCACCAATTGTTTGAAAGCATGCATTGATACCAAACTTTAAGATATCATTTTAAATTTGCAAAATGCAGTTGGATTAGCAGCTCTTTTGCATAATCTGATCTTCTCAAGTGCATCTTACTGCTTCTGATAGTATTTAGAAATAAACAGAATCTGTGTGAACGTTCACCTTGCTGGAGTCTCCTACGGGAATACGAATCCCAGGAGACGGCTTTATTTTGTTAATGCTGGGGCTCTCACACATTTTGTTTCATGTGCAGTCCTTGGGAGCACTAATACATTTTGGGTGGGTAATGTTTCCATACATTACTACTCCATTCATAATCCATTACTTGGATAATTCCTCATTTGTGAGACCTGGAGAAATTATGGTATTCACAAGCATTTTTTGAATATTTATATAATGTCATAGCAGGGCTTAGGATATCAGTTGGCTGGAGACGAAGGCAAGATCCCGAGCTGTTCTCATACTTAAGTGCCAGTTTGAGGCCTTGGCAAAAATGTAAATTGCAGCGTTGGAAGGCAAAAATCATCGAACGAGAGGATCACATTGTAAAGCAGTTATTTCAACAGCTGCTGCCCGTAAGGGGGCATCTGAATTTTTCAGGGGAATAGTTTAACTAGCCAGAAGTATTTCACAAAGTTTAGAATTGTTAGCACAGTAAAAGATAAACATCCGCTGATGCCGGGAGGTGTGGGCTGGGCTGTGGGCATGGCTGGGGTCCCTGGGCTGAAAACTGCTCCCAGGCAGGGGAGGAGATGCTGGTGTGGTGGGAGCGAGGGGGGCTCCTGCTGAGTGGCAGCCCTTGAAGGACAAGAACTGCATGGTCCAGCTGCAGCGTTCCTGGGATGTTTCCCTCTGGTATTGCTGTTGGTGCCAGCATCGCCACCACCAGTCCTCTGCTCCCAGGGGAAGGCGTGGAGGAGAGCTGGGGGCAGTGGTGGTGGGCTTCAGGAAAGGCTGACAGCCTTCACCACCCTGTAGCAAATGGTACTTGCAGAGGTGCAGAAGCACCACTGGATTAGCTCCTCTTCAGAGCAAAGCGTAAACTGGTAAGTGGTATGCCCCAGGCCACGTGGTGAGCCAAACCGAGATCTGAGAATAAACACAGCTCCTGAATCCAGTTTCCAGTTTCTAGGTACGAGGTGTTTTTTCCTGTCTCCTTCCTTTGTAAAAGGAGTTACGTTGTGACACTAACTAATGGGTTGCAATCAAAATACTTCTTACGACAATGCATGGCATAACCACACAAAATAATGAGACTTCAGTAAAGAATCATTTTGGGCAGGCTGACACTCAGGAGAAGTTTGTTACAAGTAAACAACACTTGATTTAGTTCTGAATCACTTTCGGAGACTCCTGGTTCTGGGACTTGCAGCTCTGGAAGGGAACAGTGGTCAGAGGATGGGCAGCGCCGGCTCCATGGCACAAGCACACAGCTGAAGCATAGCACAGACAGATATTTATTCCTCCTACAAAATGTTCTCAGTTCACAACTATAGACATCTCCCCATACAGCTAGGAAGTAGTGAATTTGAAGATTGTGTCAGGCAGACACAGAATTGGCCGTAGCCTTCTCCTGAAAAGAGATTCACCATCCTACACCTCGGTGCTTCTTGCATTGGGCAGTCCCTGTGCCATAACTGAGCTGTGCACCCCGAGGGGGGCATGGAGTGAGAGCTGGGGGTGCTTGGGGCCACATAACCTTGAAGGACTTGTGTTTACACATGCTTGGGAAGCCTGATGAGGACTAGGGTTCATCTGTGGTGGTTAAAGCTGACACACAAAGGCTTTTGCGAACACGTCGAGAATGATTTACTTTATGGTGTAGGAATTCCCTTTAGGCAGAGCTCCATGCCTGCTGTGCCAGCCTCCGTCTGCCTTCCACTTGCTGAGCGGAGCTAAATCCAGGCATCAAAGGCTTGACCATAGGTCTTTAAGCATGGTCTTACTAATCGTGCTTAAACCTAACCTGTTTACTTAGCTGGTTTGCAGAGTGATGTCTTGAATGCCTGCTCCGATGCCCACCCAAAGTTAATGACACAAACCAATTGATTTCAAGGGAATATGAACTAGGCCCAGTGGTTCTTACCAAGGAGACTGAATTCCTGCAGGGTAAGGTTTTTGTGTTCCTTCTATGGGGCTTCAGTGCAAGCAGAGCTGTTTTTATGGGAAGTGTGATGTTGCTTGTATCGATTTGGCAACTGGGGAGACAGTGTTAGTGGGTGACCTTGAAAAATGTGATAAGTGGCAAGGGTGCTGAAAGGTTGAGGCACAAAGGGGATGGCTAAAAGCATATTTATTTCTGTCCTGTGACGATAGAAGGGTGAAGTTCATGGATCTCTTCTCCATAAGAAGAAGCTCCTCAGTAGCCAAGAGTACTTTCTACCACATTCTTCTCAGCTGTGCAGAGAAAATATTCACAGCTATAGTAGGGTTATGTAAAACCTGACAACAGTGAACCTTTAAACCTCAAATAGAAAAAAAAAGAAGAAAGAAAGAAAGAAAGAAAGAAAGAAAGAAAGAAAGAAAGAAAGAAAGAAAGAAAGAAAGAAAGAAAGAAAGAAAGAAAGAAAGAAAGAAAAAGACCCACATATTACCATGGTTTGCATTGAAAATGATACGGAAAGGGATTAAAAAAAGCCAAAAATAGCCAAAAAAAAAAAAAAAGAGTAGAAATGTAAACATTTATCTTACTATGCCAGTGGCAGATGTATGTGAGCCTAGTATGTAGCAGCAGAGTAAGGAAATTACCAAACATTTCCAAACCCCGTTCTGTCTGAGACAGAGCAAACATGCCCCCCTGGGGTGCAGATGGTTCCTGTACTACTTAGGCATCCATATAAATATTTCTGTTTGCCAGAACGGAGCGGAGATTTTGGCTGTTAATGATTTATTATTCTCAGCACAGTGATAATTTAGTGGTTTTCCTTGTAATTTAGCATGATCTCTTCAAAGAAAACTGAGGACCAGTCCCTACCCCTGCAAACAGTCCAGCTTGTGCAAAGGAGAGCATCTTGGCCAGCTACTCTGGCTAATTAGAAATTAGCAGAAAAGCAGCAGGCATACATAAAAAAAAAAAAAAAGAGTTCATAAATTATGATCGATGTCACCATTTCATATTGCAAGAACCACAACAAGGTGCATCCGAATGGGCAGGGAATGATTTTCGGGCTCCGTGGCGTTAGCGCAGCAGGGATGTGTCATCTCCGCGTGGAGCAGAGCCAGCAGAAGGAAACAGGAAACCAGGGACGCTGAGATAGAAGCTGCAGGAAAAAAATAGGCTCGGCAGCAAGTCTTCTTGCTGAAACATTTAAATAAAACTGTTCTTAGAGGTTCTGATGTGACAGCCCGTGCTGGAAAAGGAAGAAATCCTCTGTCCCCTGCTAGCCATGAGTCGTAGCAGAGCGCCTGCCTAATTCTGGGAAATGCTAAGGCAGGTAGTCAGAAAAATGGGAACAGAGTGTCATTCTTTCAGATTCCGGGAGTTCTAAGAAAAATGCAGAACCTGCACTGTTCAAATGAATCACAGGTCTGCGACCAGGACTGTTGTTATTCTGACTGGTTAAAATAACAGCAAAAGAGGAAAGCGGCTGCCTTGTACAAGGTCTCTGACACACTTGCAGTGCCCTGCACTCCCCCTGTCAGTATTCCTTATTTTTCCAGGAGGATATTTTCTGCATTTCCTCGTCATTCCTCCAGAAATTGATTGTATTCCCACAGTATTTCCATAGCAGGTAAAAGTTGTGCTTTTATTATTCTTTCCCTAGTGTGTGTGCTGCTGGTGAGTGCTCACATTTGCTAGCACCTGGGAGAGCCCAATGCAAAGCTTTGGATAAAGTTTAAAATAAAGCCAAGTGATGCATATAATTAACAAAGTGGCTGATAAAGGCACTTAGTTTTTCCCTGCTGTATTTTAGAAGTGTGTTTCTCAGGTACAATCCTGTGTCCATACAAAACAAATCCTGGCTGCAGGGGTTGCCCTGAGAGACATCACGCTGATTTTGTAAACCTGAGATTTAAAAAGCCACCAACAAACAAACAAACAAACAAAAAACTATAAACACACAAAATTTGAATTCTTTGTGTATACCTTCTAGGGTGTAGGTTTGCTTCAGGGCTGTCATTTTTTCTCTGTGGTCACAGAAATTAGATAATGCCTGTTGTTGAAATGGTATTTGGTTGTCTCAGTGAATCAGCTGGTTCTGAGTTAAGTTTCACAAAGATACACTGGATTTCTTGGCACAATACTGGACACCAAGTGTTGTAGCATTATTTCAAGCTTCCCTCAATGGGCAAGTCTCAAATACATCCTGTTTTCAAGTTGTATGTAAGAGGAATAATAGGCTTCTGGAGATGTATTAATTTATAAAGTGAAGAACTTAGATTCCTCTTTCAAAGCTATGACATTTGCTCCAGGTCCTCACAGTAAACTCACATTTGCAGGCACAATTGGTTATCACTGCTTGGTTTATGTGCCAAACTTGCATTAAATAGTACTAAAAAATACTTTGGAAGTATCTCATTCACAAAAGACACTGAGTTCCATCTTTTACAGGTATGACTTACCTCCTTAAAGCAGTCTATAGGTTTAATTTCCTTGGATACACTGCTTGAATAATTTTGCCTCTACCATCAACTTATTTTGGGAAAAAAAAAAAAAAATGGAATTTGCTGGATGAATAAGAAGATCCCTTCATAATTATGTTTCATAAAGAGATTACAGAGCGTTAGCATTTTCCTTTTGGTAGCCATGAGTCTTCTCACATAGGGACAAGTCTTTCAGAAGAGTTCTCTTTGTCCCTTGTAGTTCAATTTGACTTATTTCCCCTTAACTATTGTTTACTTCAAACTTAGAGATGTGTTTGTTCACACCTTGAGTGATTTCAGTTTAAAGCTTGTGGCCCCATAGATGAAATGTGCATCAGGACATATTTGCTATCACTGCATATTGTGAGTTATTTCAACTTTTGTAGCAAAGGAATTAACACTTCTTCCCTCAATATCAGCATTCAAAGCTGGATGAAAGCTGCTTTTAAACCAGAGGGAAGAGCAAACAAGAAGAGAAATAAGGAAAAGTGCTGGCTTTATTCTCAACCTGGGGAGTCCTATATGGTGAAGGGTAACATGTCCTGCTATGGCACTGCAGCAGGTTTCAGGAGGACAAGGGTTATTTCTTCTGCCAGGCCCAGACATCTGTCACAGTTAATGAGATCCAGTCCTGTGCCACGAACTCTTGTGAAACTTGCACCAAAGCACAAAGCAGAGGAGCCTTAAAGCTCCACCAGCTTGCCTGGTGCTTGCAGAAAGCAGGGGAGGGGAAACTTGACAAGTGAAGATTTTAAAATGGAAGTGCATTTTCTTTACCTTTTTACAATTAGGCCAAGGCACGCAAAACTGGGATCAGAATATCATTTAAGGATTGAGAAGGGAGGAGAGAAGAGCTGGAGGGCTGCAGGTCATGGCACATTGCAGCTCCTCCTGGGAGCGCAGCCTGCTGCCGCGGGGGCTGGAGAGGGTGGTGTCAGTGCCCCCCACCCCACATCACCTCCGTGAGCTGGGAGTGGTGGTTTGCCTTTATGCTGGTTAAACTGGTTATCGCTAAAACAAAAATTAGTCTTTCATGTGGCTCGTGTTATTTACGAGTGGCTGTCTAACCCGTCAGTGCATTAGCAGAAAGCCGACGCGAAGTAGCGTAGTTCGCTCCTGGAATCAACCCCCAAATTAATTTCCTTGTCTGAATACAAAATCTACCTTGTCTGGTCTCACGTTTTTTATTTACTGCCGCATCTTTTTTGAGCTCTTTGTCAATAGATTTACAAATACTGTCTGTTAGTGAGGAATTCTTAGGAAGATTTTTTTTTTATATGGGATGTTTCCAGTTATCCTTCCACCTACTACTTAATGTGCAATGTTTATTTATTGTTGTGTTGTATGATTGCAATAAACAATTGTGGCTGTCAGTTTCTTCTGATTAAATACAGTATTTGTTAAATAAATAAAATGATAGTAATGAACTGGGCCATTCTTTGCATATAATGTATGACTTTCATATTTCTGACACTTTGGAAGATATATGAAATGCTGATATGCAGGAGAAGGCTTGTAAATCAAAGGGAGTTGGAAGAGATTCTGATCTGCTTTCTAGCAGAGGGTCATCTTTGCCATTACAAACTCTGAGGGTACTTTTGACTTCTCTCTGGGCCAAGACGTACTGGTCGGAATAGGAAGCCGGACCCAGAGGACACTCATTAACAGCTCATGAAGGAAGGATTTTAAGAGACACGAGCTCTCTCAGGATATGCAGCAAGATTTGTGCGCGCAATTAATGGGTCAAGGTGCTGGGTCAGGATTACATGTGGTGCCTCCATCCATGCTTCTGACGATCAGCACCCCCAGGTTGGCTTTGCTGTAACGATTAGTTATTGGTCCCAACAGAGCCACAACTGAGGTGCAGGGATTTTTTTCCACCTCAGATCCGAATATAGATAATGCTGAGACACAACGGGTGGATACCGTCATTTGTGCTTTTTAATGAGATAATTGCTTGTATTTTCGTGCATATTACACTGTGTTACTTTGGCTCTTTAGTCATGTGGTTAATGCCGTGATTTCTCTGTTTGTGGAAGTCCTGTGTCAAGTTTGGTAGCTGGGGATGCTATGGCAGCAAGGCATTTCCACAAGCTCCCTCGCAGCAGAGCTTGGCAATTCCCAGACCCAGTAATTCATGTGCAAGGTGCTCTCACACCTCCTCTTCATTTTATTCTCAGTATTCCACCGAGCAACCTTATCTCCACCTATCAATTATTGTGGTATTAATTTATACCACACTGTATCTCTCCCTTACTTTGCGGTTTGCCTCATGCTTACTTAAAATATGTCAACGTCCCTGAGTAGGTTGCTGTAAAATGAGGCCGGGACTGACTGTTGCAGGTTGATTTATGTGCTAACACCGCAGCAGAGGTTTTTTTTGAGAGTGCTTAAATAATGAACAAAAATAAGATTTAAAAAAGTTGTCAGAAGAGTACCCAGAGATACTGTGCAAACAGGAAGCGTTTTGATTATGTTTGCTGGTGCAAAATTAGTAAAGAGTTTGAAATCGTCTTGTGCTTACAGATTCCATTGTTTTCAAAGAATAATTCCATCTATTTTAACATTTTCAAGTATAATTCCATTGGTAACAGCTCTTCCTTTGATTGTGAGCTACGCTAATTGAAAGGTGTGGTGCAGTGTCTGTTTTGGCAGTTATGCTTGTATCTTTTGTTTAAAAACTCAAAGTGTTGGCTTTCCTGTCCAGCCTTCCTTAGTATTTTCTGTTTTGGTGATGTGATGACAGACTTACAGTGTGTTTCCTTGTGTGTATGGTAACAGATGTTTATGTGAATAACAGACTTTTTTATGAAGGCACACACTTTATAGCCAAATACTAATTAAAAATAATTGCATGTAAGCATTTTTGTTTATTCCCTGTTGTGCATCTTTAATCATTTGAAATCACCTGCAGTTGAAAACTGAGGCAAAGATTTGATACTGCAATTATAAGAGGCCATCTGACTCTATATTAGAAAGGAACAGCAACATATTTGAAGAGGAAATTATTACAAAAAGTATGCGAATGCCTGCCCTCTCTGAGTTCGCTTTTATGCAGGATGAAAATACCAATGCAGGGTTTTGTTAAACTAATAGGAGTTTAAGGTATCTTTTCTACTGAAGCAATTGGTTCTTGACTGACATCCTGTTCAGGACATATTCTGTGCACTAATAAGCTCATTACAAATATATTTTAATTAGACGTGTAACAGATGGTTCAGAGTAAATATGGGCAGTAGCACTTTTTAAAGAATAAAACCCACAGGTTCTTTTTAAGGACTCAGCGTCTCGGTTTGGACTTTATCAGTAGCTGATTGAGGTAAGCAAAGTGAAAATTAGTCAAAGGCACCTAAGTCATGAAAGAAGTAAAACTGAACAAAACGAAAAGAAACAAAGCCAGAGTTAGCAGAGCCGTGTGTGTTCAATAAGGACTAACCAGTAACGAAATGAAAGGACCATTTGTTCACGGTCCGACACTATTTTCATCTTTGCACATGAGTAGGCAGTGTTTCATTTCAGGTCCTGATGTTCAGCACCTGGACGAGAGGCCACGCAAATCTGGTGTGCTCCTGGTGTTTTCAGTAGGTTTGGACCTGTCCACGCAACAAAGCAGCCCGAGCAGAGGATGCTGCTCCAGCAGACGATGCAGGAGCCCACGGCAGTCACTGTCACTGCCAGCTCTGGTCCCGCTCATGCATTGTGCTGTGATCTCCTGGCTGGGACAGGGCAGGAATCGCTGCCCAACCTGCTGCAGGCCTTAGCTCTCCTGTGGCTAACAGGTGATGCTCACAAATAATACGGCAGGTCCTGGTAAAATTAATAATATATAAATCCGTGGGTAAGGTCGTGGGGGTGTATCATCAGCAAAATTAAGGGATAGTTCTGGTTCAGTATGTTTTATTTATTGGGTTAAGAGATGAACGAATGGGAACAGCTGATTAAGCCCATCACATGAAGGTTCTCAGTGAAACGAATTACTCCATGCCTCTGTTCTCACAGGGAGAACAAACTGGAGAGAGAAGGATGTTGGGTAATTCTGGTAAGGTTCATAGTCATCCGAGTTGGTTTTGGCTTTTACTTGGAGAAAACCTTCATGAAACAGGTGTTTTTTTTTTTTGATCAGGAATTAAATCCAAGTATTACACAGCATGGTGAAATAGTTCTTACTAGTGAATTAAAAATAAGAAGCAGACAGTGATCTCTCTTAAGCATATTTTCCTCCCCTGAAATTCCAGTCCTGAGCCTCTTGGAAATGCAGATCCCAACCTAAAGTGATGGCAAAGCTCAGGATTACCAAGATGCAAGGATCAGAAGATAAGAGATGAGTGAAATGCAGAAATGCACAATGACATACTCCCACCTTTGGGCAGCTCTCTTACTAAAGCACACCATAATAAAGACAAAGGCTGTTTTGTGGCCATAATACACAAATCTATAGCTGCTGCATGCCTAGAGCCCCCTTCTTGTGCCCGTCGGAGAGCCCAGCAGAGTACACGTGGCTGCGGCTGCGTGGTGGCTGCACGAACAGCTGCTGAGCCCTGGTGTGCCTCTCACCTCCTGGAACCTCATAACGTAGGGTAAACACGGCGTGGAGTAGGATCCATCAGAAAAATTATATGATATTTGACCTTTTTGTAACATAACATTTCTGGAAAATATTATCACACATGAGATTTCATGTAGTAATATTGGGATTAATTATGTGATAGATGTAGCACAATGTAAGCGTTTTCCGCATTGTGCTGGTGCAGATGGAATAATATCATCTGCAAGTCAGGCTGCAGAATAACTGCGATCCCCTTGGTTTTGGTGGCAGAAAGAGATTTCAGTTCCAATGAGCGCTACCAGTGAAGTGCCCGCTTAGCTAAGAAAATGCCATCATACATAGGCTCCTTCATGGGGCTGCAACCACAGTGCATCATGTGTTAAAAAACAAACAAACAAACAAACAAAAACAACAAAAAAGAACTAATAATAAATAACTAACTGGTTCTAGTTCAAACCTGAGTTACTACTTTTACTGCAGTGCCACCTTGTCTGCTTCCAAAATGTATTCGGATTTTTACCATGTTGAGGAGGAGCACACCAAGCTCTCTGCAAGAAGCTTGGTGGACATCACTGAGGGCAAACAAACAATTGTGAAGGAAAGTCAACAGAGGAAGGCTATTTTTTTTAAAATTGTTAAACAGCTACTGAAAAATAAAGCTAGTAGGAGAGATGGACATATCTGGTGCCTGAAAATTACTTAGTATCAGAATCTCATGAAGACTGCAATTTATATGAACATAAAAATTTTAATGGAAGCAGTTCTCATCATGAAAAATAGGTTTATCAGCCAAATACACTGTCAGGGGACTGTCTGGATGAGCCATCCCTGTGATGCACAGATTGGTGTAGGTTGGGGCCAGGCGATGCTTTTTCTAAGGTCAGCTGGAGTAGAGGGACTAATTCTGACCTGTGCAATTTCTTCAGATCTAGGGGAAATGTTGTTTCCATGCTTCGAGTGCCAGCCTTGGCGTTGTGTCAGGTCTGCTCTTGGGACACTTTCCTGAGATAGCATCGAAGCTGGGCACTCAAGAACAGAATAAAGAGCTGGCGTGGGGAGCAGGGGAGAAGAAAGACGCCAGTCCCAGGTGGTACCATGGCTGTGGTGTGCTTGGGCAGCTGCTCCAAATCAGTACAGGGCGAGACGTGGTCTTGTGCTCATCACTGGGTGGTGGTGCTCATGAAAGTGATGTTATGGATGCAATATCAGTGCTGCAGGCAGAAGGAGGACACTGGCCAGGATGCAAATAAGAAAGGTAAATGAAAACAGGGTGGAGGCTGCTATTGCAGAAGTACAGCTTTATTGGTGCTGGGGAATTAAATGAAAGTTTTGGGATATTTGGTGTATTTTGTAATTAGCAGAACCTGAGGAGTGTAACTCTTAGCAAAGCGCTGTACAGCTGGAACACCTAATAACAGATTTGGCTTTATGATAGTTAAAATCTCCAGGACTCAACAGCGTCCATGTAAAGACAAATTGCAACCAAAGCCTGCTTCTGTCGCTTGCAGTTTCCACCCTCCTACTTTTTGCACACCAATTTTGCAATACCTTTTACACTGCTGTGCTGGGGAAGCTGGCACCTGCTTCCCTTCCCTCCGAGTGCCATATGCCTGTGAACGGAGCCTGGAGAACCTTGTATTTTTATTTATTTATTTGTTTTATTTTTCTACCTGTTTGTTAGAAACTCTTCAAAAAGAAGAGAGCACTCTGAAATTAAAGGATGACCTCAGAAGGGAGTAAAATTAGAGTAATGGGTGCCAGGAGCGTGTCTTCAGTCCCATGGAAGAATGCTGTGTCATTACTATTTCACATCTGTTTTATATTCTGTTTGAAAACGCAGGTGCTCAGCTCCACTGAAATTATAAATAAAAATTCAGTATTAAATGTGAAAGATGGTAGAATACATGTGGGAGAAGGAAGGCGATGAGAGCCTAGTGAGGAACTATGCTCGGAGGAGCCCTTCCTCATGCTGGCCTAGGTGGGCTGGGTGCATGGATGCCAACAGGAACTTCTTCAACCAGCTCTCATTAGCTATTGGGATAGGAAGCTATCTCAACGTGAGATGAGCTACATAAATTTGTATCTGAAATTACGTCAGATCATTCAAACATTATCTTCACGTCATAGGTAAAGGTGGTGCAGGTTCAACCTGAAGGCAGACACATTTTGCAGCACGTACATCTCTCAGGAACACAGTAATGACGACATTTTCAATGCTCTTTGGAAAAAAATGTCAAAACTATGGGGTCTAATTTCTTTTCCTTGCCTAAATCATGTTATATAGATTCAGCATCTTTCTAAATTTATAACATATATTAAATAATTTACTTTGCAATAAAGAGAAGTGCTTGAAAAATTACTTTTTTACAAGTATCTGAAAAAAAACAACCCACCCCACATTGTTATTTAAGTGTTTCAAGAGCAATATAATGAAAATATCTGATACAGAAATATTCAAAAGATTTTCTAATCTATTTAGCTGTGTTTGAACAGGACTTTAGACTTTTTAACCATCCAGACCATGTTTTTCTGCTCTGTTTTTCTATTTCAAGTGAATAAATGACCTCTGAAGGGAAGCTAAACTTTTCTCCTGTTAAGCACTTGGATTGGTAGCAGGTTGTGAAAAACTTCACTTTGTTTAGTGTTTTAAGTGAGGTAGCTGTGACACCAGAAGCACAATAGTGGCACCAGATAGTGTTAACTAATTTCTATAGCAAGAATTTTCAATGACTTTTTTATCTTGGGAAGAAAAACTTTACATATGTGTAAACCACTGCAGAAATAAGAAAGGAGCATTTTTATCCCAATTTTGACTTTCCTTTCTGCTTTGAAATTTGCAAATCCCCCTTGTTTGCATTATAGTTTAGACGTATTTCATTTGTTAGTTGTAGTGATGTGGTTTCTTGCAGTATTTTGAATGAGTTTATGACAGCTTTGCACATATTGCTGCCTTTCTCTTTTGCTCATTTTTATTTGACACATTAGTTATTTTCAGGATGTAATAAAATCCGTTTTAGGTATGAATTGCTTCTTGCAATACTAAGACTTATTTATTTATTTATTTATTTTACCAAGCAGAATTTCATAAATTTCATTCACATCTAAATTTCAGATGTGGCCTGGCTTGCTTTACGCACCACGTGGTTCTAACCTGATGATAAGTATTTTAGGTTTATCCCCATTTTTGCATGCAGTTACCTAGCTCAGCCATTCCAGCTGTTCAGGGTAACACACGCTCCTTGTATTTTTTTTTTAACCACATCTTCTTTGGACCAGGTTTGATGCAATCATGGTCATTTAATATGATCTGATCTTCATCACGCATCTTATACTAATGAAGAGAATGCTCATGGTGCGATAACTGCAGGAATTACAGCGTTGTAGCACTCTGCTAGGCCCCAGTCGCCCACTGCTTCTCTCTGGCCCCCACCCCTATTCACTACCCAAAGATAATTCACTGCTTTCTGTACTGAGCATCATTTCTTTTTGTGTCAGCCTTGAACTCAAGTGCCAAAATTTATTGAAGAGTTTCTGTTTTCCAAGAAATTTGTGGAGAAATGTGACGTTGTGGAATATGTTTTTATTCTGATAGAAATAAAATTTTGAATAGGATTAGATTTCTTGTGCTGTTGGATGCAAGATTAATGATTAAGTCATTTGCTTTTACTGTTGTACATTAAAAAATACTAGAAACGAATGTAATTGTTTTTACAGTAAACATTTAATCTTTCTTTGTGAAGCAATTATTCATATTTGGTGAATGAACTGTGCACTCTAAAGCATAGCAGTGAGCTGGCAGTTGCAGAAGGAGAAGCCATCTCGTGTCCCCCACCCGTGCCCGGTGGGGCTGGCAGAGCAGAGCTCAGAACAGCTCAGCCTTCCTTTATTCTTTGCCCTTATGATTTCATTAAACTGATGTCAGGAAATAACCACAGCTTTAATTATTCTCTTCTTTTGATTAACTATCTTAAAATAAACATTATGCTACTCTTTCTGCTCCTTCCCTTTTTTTTCATTACTTATCCAACTTGCTCTGTTCATTAATCTTGGGGTTTTTCCATGACACCCTAATGGCTCCTGCTGCCCAGCGATCATTATCTCAGTGCCACTTGTCACTGACTTTTCCATCCATCAGCCCCACTCATCTGTCAGAGTTGCAGGTCTGCAGCTGGGGCAGAAATCCCCCAAATCTTCCAACGCCAGCTTTGTCATTCTTGGGCACTAACCTGGTGCTTGTTCAGCTCATCCCTTACATTGTCAACTCGTGAACAGCGATTGGGCCAGGTCTATCAAATTAAGGCTGAGATGTCACAGGGGTGGGAGAGAGCCTTGCACGGCCAGTCAGCCAGTGGCACCAAGCATCCTTCGCTGACCTGTCCACTAGGAGGTCCAATTCTGCCCTCACACCAGATACTCTGCTGCAGACTCTGTGCCTAGTGCCATATCACTGACTGTGGAGGGGACCTGATGATTCTCTTTTTGGAAGCTCTGCTTTTAAGCGACCTCAGATTTAGAGCAATCAGATTTTAAGTGATCAGCTTTCGAGCATTTTTGCTTATGTAGCATTGTTCCATCCTCTAGGCACACCTGTTTTCCAGACTCTTCACTTCTTCCTCCTGTTCTGGGTAAGACTTGCTAGGCACGTGTGCTGTGTCTTACAGTTCTCATCCACCTCGGATCTTGAGTGGCGTAGGGTGGGCACTAGATTCTGTGACACCAGCATAAAAGCATGATAACACATAAATATGATGTTGTTTTTTCCCTTCAGTTCCTCTGGACGCTACCAGGTCACATTCCCAAAGCTCTCCCAACCCACGAGGATGAGCCCCCTCTTCCCAAAGTGAGAGCAGAAAAGCTGAGCCGATACCATTTCCAAAAAATCCAACACCAAACACAAGCACCACGTGTGTGAAGCTGGAGATAAGCTCACGAACAGCCCTGGGGAGGACAAGGCTTCAGGCTGCTGCCCCTGTTTCTGCCCTCTCCCCCTCTGCCCAGCACTGGTGTGCCCTGCACGGGCACCCCGCTGCGGGCTCCGCGGTTTGTTCAGGAGCCCACCCAGCCTGACGGTGAGACAGCGAGGCAACCTCATTGCCTTGCCTCATTGGCTTTTAAGCTCTCTGAAGGGAAACTGTTCTCACATCTAGAGGAAGTGTTCATGAAGTCAAGGGGTACTTCTCATGGCTGATGTCAAAGCAAATTCAATTTGCTTGCTCGCCACCCGGCCGCATTTCCTTGCAATTTGGTCACGAAATCTGTTTCTGTCTCATCTTGTCCTTCTTCACACTCCTGTTGAACACCCTATTAACAATTTGAGTAAGTCTCTTGCCTGGAATATTACTGCTACACCAGACTGTTGACTCCAATTTCATAAATGTGTAAGAAGTGAGCAAATTAAGTAGTATGAACTATGACAGTCCTCTGACACTGACAGTGTAGTGTACTGGCCCACACATGCTGTACAGCATAATGATTACATTACAATCTTGTGATATTATTCAAAATGACTTCAGATAAATGAATGATAAACTAGGGGTTATGCTTCCTTTATTACAGGGCTGATAAGGTAGCTAATCAGTGTCCAAGTATATGTCATTACATAAATTATGAACCAGAGTTTGATGTGTATTCCCAAAGAGCCGGAGCCCGAGTGTCATCTGGTATAAGTCTGCAGCCTGAAAAATGAATTCTGAAAACAACAGTCGTTTTTGTTCTAACAGTATTAATAAATTACTAATAAATAACCCTAAAAGGTTGTGAGAGACTCTTTTAATCTATTAGCAGAATTTCATACTAACTAATCCTAGATTTCCCTTCATTTTGAAGATTAACTTTCTATGCAAGGACATGAACCCTTACGCCCCCTCTAAAGGAGTGATCTTTTGATAGCTCAGAAAAGAATAAATAAAGCATGCATATTGCTCTTTTCTTCTGAGAGCAAATGCTGCAGTCTTGGAAGCCCAGTGGTGGCACCAATGCTGTGCCTTGTTCAGGGCTGTAAACCACGGGCCAGTTTTGGAGACCTGAGCTCCCCACTGCTGGCTTTTCTCAGGGTGCATGGGCTGGCAGCAACCTTCTCCTGCAACCTGATGCACCCTTGCGTTTACACTTAAATATTCTGTAAGGGGAAATAGCCGAGCAAGAACTTTGGTGACTGCAATCTTTTACTAAAACTGTGTACTCAAACATGAAGTTTTCAACAAAGAGCAAATGAGCTCCTTCCCTGCTGCTTGACGTATTTCCTACTTGGAGTAAGAGGTCAAGCTGGTCTGCTCCCTAGGCAGTAGAACAGAGTATAAATATATATATACATATATATTAACTTTTTGATAAAAATATGTGCTTGTTTTAGAGATTTTGATTGCAAAGGTTTCTGAAGAATGCAAAATGTTATAAATCAAGAAAAATGTAGGCTTTTCCATGAAATTTCAAAATAAGTAGAGGCATGATTATTATTATTATTATTATTATTATTTTAAGTGTACACTCTTTGTGCAAGGGGGAAAAACCTCTTTTGTAGGAAAGCCACTTTTTGTCACAGGCACCTTTTGAAGCTCTTTGACTGGCTCTGTTGGAGATTGTGCACTCACACACTTTGGATACTCTGAGTGTCAGGGGGACCAACATTTGGCTTTGGTTACACATCTGCAAATCCAGTACACTCAGGTCTATATGTCTGACAAGACTTCAAGGTTGAGTTCATATTAACTGAAACTGAACTGAGCACATTTGAGTGAAGATTGACTTATAGAGCACTTGGATTTACAGACACTACCAGGAATGTTTACATAGTTCTCTTGGTGTTTCAGCTGTAATCCTATTGCTATCAGAATTCAGTTTAAACCTTATTTTTCATTTAGTTGCTGAAATATAGTTGGAGAGTCACTTGTGACTTGTATAAGCAAGAGAAAGAAAAGGGGATTTTCCTTTTATTGTCACCAAAGTGTGCTTTCTCTATGTAAATTATAGCTGCCTCTGAAGTGGCTTCAGGGATGGGCGAGGTGTGTGATGAAGATGAGGGGATAGCCTGATTATATGTTTTGCTTTGATGTTTGCTTGTCAAACGTGCCTGAGATGTGTTGATAGGGTGGAGGTTGGCTGGGGTTGGCCCTTCACCCGCTGCTGCCGGTGGCACGTGCTGCACAAGCCACCGGCACTGGGTTCAGCTCTGGGCTTTGCTTCTGCAGAGCTGAGGTTTAGAAATAAAAAACATGTTCATCTGTGAACAGAGCAGATTTGGTCTGCCACCCAGGAGCAAGGAGTGTCATGGTGCTACTTTTATAGTTTCTTTTCAGAGAAGAACTTGCATTTAATAGTTTCAAATTATTTTTATTGATTATGGCATGAAAATGTAAGTGCAAGGAATCTCTTAAGTCTTTCAATATGCCTTTTTTAGACTTAAAAAAGACATAAATTCTTCCCAGTGTGTATATATATATTATATTATATATAAACAGTATATATATATAAATTTATAAATTATATAAATTAATATATATATGTATATATGCACTTGGTGAAAGCACTTGCTTGCTCTGATTTCCATCAGAAATGCAAGGAGTTGCATACAATTTTACAGGATACAGTACCAGACCTTGAGAGCTTGCTGTCTGATTTAAAACTAGACAATGCAAGTGAAATGGAAGAAGACAAAGCAGACAAGACTAACAGCCATCAGATAATGCCATGTGCTGTCTGAGATCTAAACCGAATGGCTCTGAATCATCTGAAATAACTATTAAAATTTAATTCCTTAGATGTTGTACATCCTGATTGCTCCCCAACAATTAACAAATTGTCCACTTTTTTTGTAGTTCTCGTAACCATTATGGACACTGATATTTTGAGTAACCATCTAAATCATGAGCGCTTACCAAAATCAAATCCCAAAGTATGTGGTGCTCTCTGATCGTTAGTGAGAACTCACCAACCATAAGTGAGAAAGCAGACCCTCCACCTGAGTTCATCAA
This sequence comes from Anas platyrhynchos, assembly GCF_047663525.1. Taxonomy (NCBI): domain Eukaryota; kingdom Metazoa; phylum Chordata; class Aves; order Anseriformes; family Anatidae; genus Anas; species Anas platyrhynchos. Next base: position 39,752,905 of record NC_092592.1, on the reverse strand, counting down.
AAAACATCTCTTCAGATAAAAAAGAGAAGCAAGAAGCAAAAATTTATCTTAACCAACACAGAGGCAGGTTCTGAACCCACCACCAGTTCCATGCTGACCAAGAGTGAGGGTCTCTGAGAGTCCCATTCCCATATCCTCTCCTTCCCCTTGCCAGGAGTCTCTGGGACTTAGTATTCACCAAATGAAAATGTGTTTTAGGGGAAATCACAAAAGGTAAGAACATAGCTTAAAATGGACTATCAGTGCGTGAGTCTGTTGGTATGTTCATGTGTGATGTTTTTAGAGCACAGAAACCTAATTCCTGGGCCCCTGGAACGTCTGCGTCCTAAAGACATCACACAAAAATTTGTTTTACTATTTAATCTAACCATAGACAGAACTACAGGCAGGATCTTTATCAAAGAACTTTTAAAAAAAGACAATACAAAAGAAAAACAATTGCTTTATCCTCTGCAGCAGTTAGAAAGTAGAACAAATGTTTCTTGTGTACAGTCACAAAAGCTGAACTGAATGTACATTTTTCTTGCACTCTTACACCATCCTCATCAGTTGCTTCATACTCATGTTAATAACAATTAATTATCATTTTATCCTGATATAACTACATTGACTGAAATAGAGTCACACGAGGGATTAATTTGGTCCAGTATAGTTTTCCATCATTGCATTTCTTGCCTGTTTTTTCAAAGCATTATTATAATAAATTAATTTGAAAATTGTTAATTGTTCAATCGTTAATTGAAAAGTTAATCTTATTCTGCAGATTCTCCAAACATAACACCCCTCATTCTTCTCAGCAAATATTTACAACGCAGGACTTGGACAGTAACTGAATATGCAGCTGTAGGATCTGCACTAAAATTGGAGGACAGTAGCAATTTTTAAAAGCAATCACAGTGTTTACAAAGTATGTTGCACACAATGGACAATATTGTAAAAGAAAAATATAATACATGTGTTCAATAAGGTGAAAACAAATATGTTTTCATTTTTTATTTTGTTGACTGGTATACAAGGTTCTAAAAAGGATTTTTTTTTTCTTTGTGGAGAACGCACTACAGATTTACAATATTATATTCCACTGTATACATTTGCTAACAAAAAATACCACTACTGTATCCACACCAGTGACAAATCTGCCAGAAAGTGACTAGTTGATATGCCTTTTTATTACTGCAGCTGCCTTGTTTTTCTAGTCAAAATAAAAGAAAATCACAGGATCCTTAAAATAATAGCTGACAGCAGGTAGTTACTGAGAAATGCATGTCCCTGGCTCTTAACTTTGTAGCATCCATCCAGATGGCAGATTAGAGGCTGGGATCTGCAGGTTGGTGACAAATACATGGGTAATAGCATTCAGCTTGCCTAACTGTAAAAGTGAATTCACTATTCCTCTTTGATTGTAGACCTGACATGTCAGATGAGAGGAGTCCCTGGAAGAAGCTGCCAAAGCAATAGCACAAATAAATGCCAGACACAAGCGCTGCTTGATGTAGGATTACAAACACTGTACCTATCATCAATTCAAATTTAGCTGATATGTAAAGGCTGTGGTGCGGTTGCCTCAGCCGAGCAGCACACGTGCAGGAGGCTGACGGGTACCTGGGCACGGCTGCAGGAGCCGGGCGGCCCCTAATGACTTCTGCAGCGGGAGAAAGCAGCTCTAGGATTCACACCCCACCATATGGCACACATGATGTGCCATATTTGTCCCTTGATTTGCCTGATTTGTCCCTCTGCCCTTCCCCACGCCATGTTATCCACCACTTGACTTCTGAACAGCCTTGATCTGTCTACCTGACTCTCTTGCTTGTTACTTTGCATATCCCCCCCCTTTTTTCTTTCTTTTCCTGGGAAGTACAAAATCTAGCTGGGGAAGGAGGTGGTGCAAGCTTGGTGCTAATCTCTTCATGCTGATTTCGCATTGACAAAGTCCTCCAGCAGCTCAATGATGCCAACCAATAATTGTTTGTGCACAACACCTGAGGGTCTCTGTGTAGGTTACAGGGCAGAAATCATATGTTGTGGGAATTTTGCATTGCCATTGCATGGAAGTGATCCTGCCAGGACCATAAATGGTGGTTCCCTGGGCTTCCCCCTGTCATTGCTAAAGCTCAGGACCCCTCTGCTTTCATTGCTGCTGTTGGAAAGAAGATGCTGAAAACAGCAGACAAAACTCCTATGCTCTGGGATGAGAAGAACTTTATGCAGATATTCCAATCCCACCTCTTTTCCTGTACTGCCATTTTATCAGTGTAAAACTGTAGTGGCTCTTCTTCATAACCTTACATATCTCATTTTCTCAATGAAAGTGAAGAGTGGCACCATTGTTGGTGTTTGGAAAAATGCAGCTGGAAAAAGCCTTTACCTTACAATTAACTCTATCTCACGGTTCCATGGTCTCAGTTGCCTTCAAACTCCAGCCTGCTCTTTCGTCACTAGGAATAAAGCACTATCCACTGAAGCTAGCTTTTTGTAAAGTAAAGGTTATGTAAATCTCAAGAAATCTCACTTTATATATGGATTTGTTCAACAGGTGCATGTAGGATAACATGAAAAAACATACAGCCCTTAAATAGGATAAATAAATATACATGCATATAGTTTTTTGTTTCTAAAATGTCTATTTGTTACCTGTATTTTGTCTTGACTTGCAACATCCATTCTCCTTGTACAGATCCTTTTTACCACTACTTTGCTCCCTTGTCACTATTTCGTTATTTACATGGAAAAGCCAAATAGAAAGAGGTAATAGCAGTAAAACCGCCGACTAATATTTTCCAAAAATCAAGCCCTCCAACCCGCTCATGGAGGGATTAGCTGCTGAGATCACGTGGAGATCATGTATATCACAGAAGAAGTAATCCCTTTGCTATCTCCTTTATCTTCCCAGGGTGTAAGCATCTCAGTGCTGAAGGCTTTACATCACACTGGTTTAAGGTTGAATTCTGGCTTATTTCAGGGGATTTAAAACAGTGTAAGCAGAAGCAGAATTTGGCCTACCTCTGTAATCTTTACTCAAAATTAAAGCTCAACCAGATGAGAATGAGCGCTTTTTTTGTATTAAACTCTTATCTTCCCAATCTGAAAAAGCTTTTGTAGATCAAGCATGCCCGCAGTTTCACCCAGGTCCCTATCACACTGCTGTGTGTCACTGCAGTTAAAACCCAAGGATTAATCTATTTAGATCAACAAATTGAAAGTAATATAAAGATGTCAAAATCTGAAATCTTTTAAGAGAATACAGACGGTGAGTAATGAGATTATGTATCGGTTTCTCATATTGATTAGGTTTTAATATTTCACTTAATTCACCCAAATATGCAAAACCTGCGTGCTCTCTCTTCTCAAGAAGCCGCATGTCGGCAGCACTGGTCTTGCAGCACTTACCCATCTCCCCTTAGCACCCGCAAAAAGTTTCTTCACTGGAGATCTGCTTTTGGTGTACCTGATTTATTGCCCACAACTCTCAGTGTTATTGCATCATTTTTTTTCCTAAATGATACTGATGCTCGAATAATTCTGTTTACCAGCTAGTCATCTAATGATTGGTTTACATAATCATATTTATATTAAGTAGATAGGAACAATTAACTTTGTTTTAAGTGTAGTTATTTGAAATACAGTAGTGGCAATATCTGCCAGAAGCAAATAAACATATTAGCAGGAAATGCTTAAATGATCTGGATAACCCTATGAGCCGGCATAGCAGGTGGTAATATCCTGTTTTTAAATTACATTTCAGCAAGTGAACATAATAAATCCTCTTGTGTTATATATTTCGCTGGTAGCAACTTATACTCACATTATTCTATTTGACCTCATTACTGCTAATCATTATCACATTTTTAATAGCTGCCACAGTGAGTGAAACAGTTAATACAGTATTTCTTGCCGAAAGAGAGCCTGTCAGGTTATTGATGACAAATTAAAATTAATAAAGAAGATCTGTGTTGAATTTGAGGGAATGGAATAACTGCGAGCATCCAGATGATTGGAAAGGCCTCTGGGGTACTCTGTGAAGAGTAATGTTTTTGGTGTACGTGTATTGTCTTGAAAGGAACGCTAAAACTGCCAAATCTCTGCTTTTGCCTGGAAGACTTCCTGAAATAGGAGCTGTATTCTTTTGGCCCTCATCACATGTAATTTATCCCTGGGAGAGTTATTTCCCGCTCTGTACACCTCCGCTCGGTGCTGTAATAACAGCCAGTTGCTGGGGCTGCGCGGTTTTATTTACCTCGCTGAGCATCTTTACAAGAACAATCACCAGCACACGCTGCACAGGTCCGGCTGAGGCAGTAAATAAGTACAAGTCCAACATGGAATTCCTGCCCTGGCTCTTTTCTGAAATTTTAGCCTATTGCGATTTATTTAAAACTTTCTGCGGCTGGGTCACCTGCCTCGCGGCAGGTACCACTGCACAGCATCCAGCCGGCCCCTCTCTTAGCAGAGCAGAGGGGGTGTCGGGCACTGACTACCTCGCTTTATGAAAAATTAATGCATTTACATATCCCCCGATTGCTGGAGCAGCGGTGTTTATTAGAGGTGAGCGCTCCACAGGGATGGGGCGAGAGCCGTGGCCCGCTGGGGACGGCAGTTCAAGGCCATCCCGAGGTCCTGAATTAATTGAACGCCGCGGCGTGAGCTCAGTCCTGAGCAGACAGTGGGCCACGCCGCAGAATCACCAGACATAATTTTGACTGTGCCCAGGAGGCATACCAGGGAGACTGAATTATCTCTTACCAAAAGAGAAAGTAGTCCTTTGAGGTCAACGGCGGAGGTCGTCGGTGGGTCAGCGTGGAGAAACGCCAACGCGGGATCTGCCCTAAAAAGAAAAAAATAATGGCCCAATTACCGCGCGTAAGCAAGTCGTGCAGAATTTCTTCACACAAAAGGGGGATTTTGGGGATACGAAGGGAGCCAGCAGCTGGGAGCAGGCATCGCGTTGAAGGGAGGAGACGCGTGCATTTTTGGAGAGGAAAATTGAAGGTGCAGCCATTAATTGCTTTGGAGCAGTTAAGCTGCAAAACTGCTGCTGTGTAGGGCTCAGCAGATTCACCTGTATTTTCTCAGTGTGTAAAACGAAGCTCTGGCAGATCTTATGCTTTTCTGGTCTGTAATATTATTATGCTCTGAGTACAGAAAGATGATATCTTTTCTTTAAAAGCATTGCCTAAGTGAGAAGACGTCAAAAACAGTGTTGTATTCTTTAGGAGCTGGCTAGAACTAGCCTTGTTTGGAGAGGAAAAAGCAGTGACATTTTGAGCTTCTGAGTTGCAGGAAAGCTGAGCGAATTTGAGAGCTACAAGCTCTGTCCAGGGGTCATCCCCCCCACCCTCCTACCTGGGCACATGCTCCTTTCTGAGCCCCCCAGGGAGTTGCTGTGCCCCCAAAAGACGTTAGGCACCAGGACCACCACCTGCACGCAGAAATGCGTCCTTGGCACAGGGTCGGTGGTTCCTGAAAGCCTCGCTGTAGAAGGCAAAACTTTGTGCAGTTCACGTGGTTGACAAATAGCAGTCAAATTGCTCTGCCAGTGAAATTTGAAATAAAAATATAGGAAATGAGGAGTTAATTCAATTAAATGCTTTCCCACCCACATTTTACCTTTCCTCACTGCTCAAGGGAATCATTCGTGGAATGTATATCACCAGCAGACTTATTTTTACCATTATTTTTAACTTAATGAGTATACCTTACACATCAGAGAGAAAGTACAAAGGTTAAATTTTACATTAAGAGCGCATTGCAACATAGTATGCAAATATTCCTATGCAAATCTAAAGCCACCAGAAGATAAATGTGTTATATTTTTAACCAGTTAACTATGACGGTGAAGTATGGTGCAAGATATTCAGTAGTTTCATTTTATATCTTTCTTGTAAATAATGCATAAAGTATGTAGATGTTGTCAAAATATGATTAAGCTATTAGCTTTATAGTTTTCATAGTTAAGAATGTGTTCAGCATGTAGCTCATAATAACTCATTTCTAAACGCAGACACCATTATAAAATATTTCTTGTTCAAGTGAATGTTATCATGTGACATAATGATTTTGCTTAAAACCAAGTTAAATGAGGAGTAAAATTAAACAATATTGCATGAATTGTGTTTGACTAATTTTGTGTCACATTATATTAGCCAAGCTTTCAAAATATGTGTTAATGACAAATAGGGTAAGCCCCTAACATACTTTATATGTCTGTAAAACCACCCTTAAGTCATTAGCTTTTAAAGGTTCATTTTGTTTGCAGTTTTTGTAGCCACTGGCTTTTTAGTGATTACTTTTGTCTATGAAACTAGACATGATTAAAAAAGAGATATTTTACATAAGACTTTGGGACTTATTGCCATATTATGGGAGCATACTGTGTGCATTAAAACAATGTCTAATAATTGATGAGCTCTACAGTTTTGAGGTAAACATAGTTAAGGGTGAATTTTAATGTTTACGTTGTATTTACATAAGAACCACACTGAGCTTTTAATCAACAGTTTGTTTCTTTTATGTCTGGATTTATCTGTTGCCTGCTACAGAAATCTTATATCAAATAGGATGAAAGTGTTACAGATCTCCGGGTTTAATTTAAAAAAGCCAAAATTTGCTTCAGTAAGATAGCTGCTCCCTTTTGAGGCCATAGATGCTACCAGAGTTTCACAGTGGGGACTTGCAGCCTTCACAGCACACGTGGAAATGCTTCTTCGGACTTACTGCTGTCAGGGCAAGAGGGGCCGTGGTGTTAGGCAGAGCAGCTTAAGAGGCTGCACCAGTTGGTTTTCTACACCAAGACAGAGACCTTCAGTCTCTATTTAGCCATGGAAATTGACTATTCCACCCTTCCTCACTGCTGTGAGGATGACGAATAGAGAGGACCGGTGGGTGTTGAGCCCAGCTCTGGGTCTCACTGCAGGTATTTTGGGGATGCAGCAGCCCTGTCACCCACTGCTTAGAAACCAGAGTGGTCTTTGCACGTGAGACCAGGGCAAGCAGCTAAAATGCTGGCTCTGAGGCTTTCCTCAGAGTGGAAGAACATTACTCTTTCTGTGGCAGCCTATTCCTATACATGTTTAACAATGAAAAAAAAAAAAAAGAAAAAAAAAATCCTCCCTGGGGTTTCAGAAAAATACTAACCATGGGTTAGGGTGATGTTCAGCGATGCCAAAAGGCTGGGTGGGAGGTGAGGCCAACACACTGGGGAGGGTGAGAAGGTGCAGAGGGAAGGCAACGCGTCGTTTTTTAGTGTTTCAGTGCTCAACTTCTTTGATAAAATCTTCATTCTGCCCACCCTACCCTGGTGCCTTGGAAAGCTACAGCTTTATCTCACGAATTCTCCCTCTGGACACTTGTCAGAACAAAGAGTATGGACTTTGCATATCATTTATCCTCTTGTATATAAGGAGCTTGTCACATCTTAATGTTGAACCTCACCAGAGAGCAGACCTCTCGAGCGCGCGGCGCTCTGCTTTGCATTTGGGTGGGAGAAGCGGGCGTGCGGTGCCGCCGCCTGCCTCCCCCGGCCGCCCGCCCGCTCCCACCGCGTGCCCTCGGCTCCAGGCCCCTGCCGCTGGGAATGGCCGTGTGGGAGATGCGCTGGGCAGGGTGACGGCCCGGGGAAACCCTGGGGAGATGTCTGCTGAAAGGACTTCCCAGGTGCCCGAATTCCTGCCTTCGTGGCTCTTGGCAAATTTTCTGAGGCGCTGTCGTAGTGTTCCTATGCAATGAAAAGGGCTTGTGGGGACTTGGATTTGCCATCTCGAGAATGGCATTGAGCTGATGAGTATCCTTTAAAAAAAAGTAACAACCAATAAATTACATTCCTTCTGATAAATTGTCAGGGATTGAACCCCAAGCGTTCATAATAAAGACTCAGCCTCCTTTTGCTGCAAAGGAGAGCTCGTCACCAGAGGGAGGTCCCTTGGCACCGGGTGGCAGAGGGGGGACCCTGCTGCAGAGCAGCCTGGCCCAGTGAGAGGGGTCCCTGCCCATGGCAGGGGGCTGGAACCGGCTGTCTATAAGGCCCCTTCCAACCCAAATTCCCTCATTTTATGATTCATGTGGCAGGGCCTGGACCAGCCTCTGCTGCTCTGTTGGTCCCAGGCTGTCATCTTAGTTCCCAGGAGCTGGGCTGGGGGTGCCCCATGAAGCACCCAAGAGCTGGGTGAAGAAGTGTCCCACAAAGCACACGGGGGGAGAGGTGGGACTTCAGTGCCTCACTGCTCTCTGAAATTGCAAAAATAAAGATCCCAAAGGTCTTTCACTGTGGAAAACATTAAACAATCTTGAAACAGTGATCACAGAGGAAAGGAGATCATCTCGGGCATTAGAGTTATCGAAACCTTTAGGTTAAGTTATTTCTTTGCCCATGTGGCTGCTTTCAAGCGTTGCACTTGGCTACTTAAAGTCCTTTGCATGCCAAAATATTTAATAAGAGCTGTGGGACCAGGGCTTTTCTCAGGTACTGAGTTTACGATGTGTGCATGGCTGGGCCTTGGCGTCCGCTTCACAAAAATGGTGACAACGTTTTCCTCTCACCTACATGCTGCTGAAATGACACCCTTCATGTATGCGGTGGATGCCAATGTACATATTCCACTGGTTTGTGTTAACTGTAGGTGATGGGAGTGTATCTGTGGGAGAAAATAAACACGTAGCTTGCTTAAGGTAGAGCAGAACCAGCTACCAGCTGCAGAATTTGTTTCTGCCCCCTCTGGTTAACACTGTCCCGCACATGGCACTGTCACAACTACCCTGGATGGCAAGAAAGCCTGTTAACACCACCCCAGCAGCTGAGGTTTAAATTTATATTGTGTTCAAAAAATGTTCTGGTGTTTGAGGACAGTCTCTGGCTGTTTGCAGGGAGCTGCAAAGTGGGCTTTAGAGTATGTAGGTGCATCCATGACCACAGTGCTCAAAACTGCTTATCTCGTAATGTTATCTGCTCCTTCAATAATTCTTATGTCTTTTCACCACTATCATTCATGGAATGGAGGACAAAAGATAAATAAAATATTTATATAATATATAAACTAAAATATATTTTTTATTTATTTATTTTTTCCCATTATTATCTAGTCTTCTCACTAGATTTGAGCTAGATTGGTTAATCTTTAAAGCATGGGTAGCTAACTTGGAATACCCTGGTTTAGGCATGTCTTACACATTTCCCCCAAACACTGTCTGCAACAAGAAAAGGTGAATTCATTGCAACAAACCTAAGTAAAATTTGTCAGTGTCCCAACAAGTAAAGCGGTGGGTTTGTATGGTGGAGATCCCATTTCAATATTGCTACTGAATGATACGGGATAAGTCACCTATGATCTATATCGCATTTTGCCATTGAGAAGATGGATCTGTAAGATGCTACGAGACTTGCTGTTGATATGTGGTACGATAAAATTAAAGGGAGCTATTATCAGTTTTAACTTTCAGGAGTAGAATTTCTAAGAGGAATTTAGAATTGATGATTTTTTTTTTTTTATTTTTATTTGTTAAGTGTAAGCTAAACTGAAACAACAGAACATAAAACTCCTTAATTCAAAAGATGCAGATGCATGATGAAGTCAAACAGTCCCTAGAAGAGTCCTTGGGAATGCTCAGGCATGATAACGTTAGTGGCAGTGTTTCTAAAGGATTAGAGCCAAATTCAATTGCTCTCCTGCACAGAAAGACAGCACCACTGCCAGGTGGCTGTAGGGGTCTTGAGTGTTTGCAAAGAAGGCACCTTTGGGAAGCGGGATCTGGCAGACTGTGCATAAGTGTCAGCAGGACTGGTAGAATAACCATCTGAACAAGGCGAGGATCAGACATTTTAGCTTTATGCATTTTCCCAGTAGTTTTACTAGGTAAAATATTGGAATTTGGGGATTTTTTTTATTATTATTTATTTTTCATTTTTAAAGGGATATGCAAGAATCATCATGATTCCTTTTGCTAATTTTTAAATATCAGTAAGAAGTGCACGTGGGCACTTCTCAGTGAAAGTGCAGCCTTAATTTTCTGACAACTTTCAGAAAAGTAAGGCTGTTAAGGAGGATGCCGAGCACCAGACTGGCTAGAGATGGCCCTGTTCATATTAGCTAATACTCAGCTGGCTCTTGATTAATACTCTGGGTCCAATCTATCATGGTGTGATGATGCCTCTGCCACAGTATTACGCAGCATTGATTGAACTGGTGATTTCCATAGCTACTGCTGGAAGACCAGCAGAAGAAAAACAAAGCAGGTGAAATGAATAGCTAGCAGTGAAGCTGTTTAAATATTTATAAAACAGTTAGCTAAGATCCATTTAACATACCCAAATTTGATACACTAAGATAAATAATTGCTCTTCTGTAATGCCATTCTATTTATTTATTTATTTATTTATTCTTTTTAAATTGCGCTACCCCTTTTTCTAGGACGTGAGGAAAGATTTTGAAAGTAATATATTGTCCTTGGATCAAATTCTGAATGATCATAAAATGTCAATCTGGAATAATGCCATTTTTATGAAAAGAGTTGTTGATTTACTTGCCTGTGTTGAGAGTAGAATTTGGTCCACGGTTTTGAAAGGAGGGCCTTAAAAAAGAAGAAAAATAAAAAAAGAAAAAGAAAACAGATACTATTTGCCCATAAGAGGTTTTTTTTTTTTTTTTTTTTAAAGGACAAAAAAAAATACACCCAACACCACAGTATTTTCTTTTTGGGCTAGAAAATCATAGTACTAGAACAACAGAAAATTTTGTAAATGAATCTAGAAAAAAAAAAAAAAATGAAATAAAAACTGTCTCTTTTTTAGAATGCAAGTGTTACATCTGAAGGAAAATATTTAATGTTTTAAATTCAACAGTGTTCCCCAGACCCTCTAGTACAGCCCAGTGTATGCTTAAAAAGAGCTACTTCATCTATTTAATTAAGAGAAACTACTATCAAAGCAGATTTCGCATTTAAAATTCGTGTTTAAACTTCTCACAGATTAAGTGAGCTTAAACAGTTGCTATTCCTGACTTTAACAGCATTATAAAATACATTAGAGATTGAGAGGATAAAATTCTGCCATGTTAGGTTATAACCTAACTGCTATTTGCAGTTGTAAGGACTACTAATGGCGCAGGGACAAGATTTATTATAGTAAAGACATCCTGCTTAACATTACCCTTGTCATTCCATTAATAATGACTGCTTATGAGCCATCTCGTTGGCATCTTTGTTGTCCTGAAAACTTAAAACTCGCAGCACAATTCTTTACGATGTGCTACATTGCCCCCTCTGGGTATTCCTGACCATTATCCCATTTGGTTATATTCAAAACTGCTGCCTCCTGAGAGAGCATTAGGGCCGACCTTTAACCCTGCAATATTCTTGGTTCAAATGGCGTAATAACATGTAGTGAATATTTACAAGCATACTTATACTATAATAGAGTACTGCTGTGAACATTAGCACATATTTTCTGCTCAATCAGGCTTTGATGTAGAGCTTGGCGTGTACCCTGGAGAAAATGCAGTCCCCAATAAGCTGTGCTAGTGAAACACCCTTGAACCTAAACAGCTTACACAACGTAAACTGCCGCGATGCAGATTAGCAGGAGAACATATACACGGGCCACGCCGCCGGTCCCAGCAGCATGCTGCGTAATGGTTCTCTGCCGGAGGAGCAGACCTGGGGGGTTAGGGTGTAGCCAACTGGATCAAGAATACGTGGTCTTACCCATGGAAAGAAAACTAAGGGCAACAAGCCCGAATGACAACAGGCATGCTGTTTCCCCTTTTCCTATCCATTCTGGGGGGCACTGCACACTGCTGACTCCCAGAACTTGCTTTTTTTCCTCTTCTCTCCTCATCCCCACCAGGGATGCCCTTATGCAGCTCACCTGTTCCTCATCCCCATCCCAGGCACCTGCCACGCGATTTCTGAGAGCGATACACTCTGTGATTGCTTCCATGTGCTCCCTTCCACCACTGACTCTGGCTGCGTGTCCTGCTGGCCGTGCCGTGCCGTGCCGTGCCGTGCCATGCTGCAGCAGGAGTTCCTCTGCTCTCACCCCAACTCTCCCTTCCTTACCCCTTCCTTGCACCTCCAGCCCACAGTGCTTCAAATCTTTCTACAAAGTGGTGGCAGATGATAAATTCACAGATGTGATGGGAATTGCACATCTGGGCTCTCTTAAATTTATAGGCAAACATCTCCAGTCATTTCAGCGGGGCAGAGCTTTTGCTGCCACATGGCTTCATGCAATGTTGTCCTCTGTCTGAAATAAGCACCCCTCCTTGCCCTGCTGACATCCTGCCCTGAGCCATCCTCTCCATCCTGGCCATGCACACACCCAAAATATCACAGAAGTTGTTTTCCTCTTGCCCCAGACAGCATTTGCTCACCTCCCTGTCCAGCGGGATGCGTTCTGCACTCACTGGCACATCCCATCACTTTCCCTTTGTTCACTGAATGGAAACTGTGGGGTGTCTGAAGGCCCTCGGTGCCCCCAAACTTCAGCATTTCCAAAGTGAGGTGTGTTGCAACAAGCTTGCCACAACATATAGATGAAATCTGGGGCATGGTAAAGGTCTAACTTGGGCAGGTTTATGGGTTTAATTTAACCTGGGTGTAGATTTTTCTGTTTGTTCCCCTTGATCCCTGCATTCTCTTTCCTTGATAACAAGGCTATCAATCTTTAAATATAATTAAATCCACTTTTGATTTGCTTTGCTCTCTGTTGCCTTTCTCTGTGTGTGCCCAGTGAAAAAGTAGAGATTTTGTTGATATCACACCCAAATCTGCTCATGCAAGTTTTCTAATTTTCAGGCCTTGGAGGAGAAAGGGTCACTTCTTATCTCTGTTGGTTTATGAGTGTGTAGTCAATCTGTTTAGATAAAAGTCCAGCTGGAACGGGGAGGTTCAGCACAGAGGTAATACAGGCTTTTAAAAGAAAAGTCTGTCATGCTTATGAAAAACTTGGACTTGGCAATATCTGTCTGTCTTCAGCTAAAGGTAGAATAAACCTTCCTTATTTTCTTGGCATACCTTATAAACTTGTTACGATTTTTGCATTAAAATCTTCCTATACAAAGGAGATGTCCATTTTTGATATTTTATTCATAAGATCCCCCAAGGTGTCATTGAAATTCTTGCAGTCTTTCATCAGCGTGATCCACTCTTGGAGAGCACACCTGCACAATAGATGAAATGGCCGTCCTCTGAGAATAATGGCAGCCATCCTGATATTAATTTGGTTCCAAGTAATTATCAAGTTCATATCTTTCAGTTTGCTGGGTAACTTTTTCTTCCTTTTGATTTTTTTTTTTTTTCCCCATACAGCCTGGTCCTCTTCGGTGGGACTTTAATTCATTTTTTTCCTTAACTTTAACAGACAGCTACCTGCCATGTTTTGAAAGTGTCAAAACTCCAAGATCAACAAAGTACCCCATGGAAATCTGGGTACCTCTTAGGGCTAGTTATTACTCTAGGAAAATAAGATGCCTTGTATCAGTTTTATGTCCATGTTGATCAAAAACCAGTCACAGCCCTGTGTACCAATCATGCCCAGCATGCCAGGAGGGGCAGTGCCATGTATATGTACATACGTACGTGCATGCATGTATTAATGATTGCTAATTAGCATGTCTGTGTTGCATATGCAGCCATATATATATGCACGCACACTTTCTGTATATTTACTTAATATGTGTATGTGTATATGCATATGCATATGTGTACATGCATATTCAATATGTTTATATACAAACCTTAATATTTATATTACAAAGTACTAAGCCACAAAATGGCAAGAACAGCTAAGGCAAGACCAGCAGATTTGCTCTACATAGCATCTCAACCCCTTTTAAAAGATGCTGTTGTGCAATGGGAGGACCTCAGTGCATCCCAAGGGTGCACTCAGTGCCAACAAAACCCTGGAGCCTTCTGAGGAGTTGCACAAGCCCTTAAATCCAAGAACATCCATGCACAACACTGCCTGGAGGGTGTGGAGGAGACCCCAGCCCCATGCCCGGGACAAGGGTGTAGGCATCTAACCGAGTTGGAGGAGCAGGACAGAATGGTTGTAGCAAGGACCAGATACACAAAAAAAAACAAACAAATCTTCTATGAGAAAAATAATATTTTTAAAGTTATTATTACTATTTGGGAAACCTTTCCTACTGGGATTTGTGGGGGCAGGGGCAGAGGAGCCCCGTGGTTACCTTCAGGTGATTAGGGGTTCCTCCTTCTTTCCCTGCCTGTTGCCAACCAATTTGTATTTTGAAGGAAGCCTGTAAGAAATTTTGTGTTTTCTTCAATTCTTTCAGTTTATTTCTGTTCACATAGCTCTCCTTTTTCCCCTCATTGGCAGTAAATCCTTAGGCTGAGCCATCCATTTATTACCAGTTGGCAGTTTTTCAGTCTTCCAGTCTACAGTGATCCGTTTTTAGCTGCCAATAGTGCAGCATTAACAAATCTGTTCTGATATTTATCTGTGGCAGTGTCTTTTGTTAAATGAAGAATACAAAGTTTAGGACATACTGTATTGGTATTTTTATTGTATCAGGTAGGGCACTTAAAACTTCCCTCCAATATTTTTCCAACACAGGATAATGTTTCTAGCACTCTGTACATCCTGTGATGTAGTTTTCTCCTATATATTTTTCAGATGCTCCTTCAAGAAGAAAAAGGAAGATTTTATGGGAATACTGTTTTGTTTTATTTCTTGGTGATTTTATAGAGAAATCTCAACATCATGGAAAACAGTGAATAACTTATTAATCTGAACTAGGATAAGGGTTTTATAAAAGTGAGGGTTCAGACCCCAAACCTATGCCTGAGCTCTCCAGGCTGGGCTGTGGGCTGCGGGCACACTATTACTTACTACTGAAAAAAGAAATATCTCCTCTTTTTCTTATCAAATTTTCTAGTTACGTATTTATTCACATATTCGTTTATTTTCAAAGGCTGGAGAATAGTGTGGGGCATTAACTTTCAGAAGCACTCACTTGGCAATTGTTTTACACTTTTCTGCAGAATATTAGTGGCCTTAATTAAACAGCCTGTGGATGGATTGGATAAAAGATACATTTCACAACGCATCTACACCTTTTTCAGTCGTTATATACTTAAATTGCAAATTCTCATGAACTGTAACCCAGTGTCTTATGGATCTTGCTTCTACATTTCCCTGCAGATCTTCTGTCTTCAGTCGTGTCAGAACTGGAGGAAGTGACGGTTAGCAAAGGTATAGCTGTATTCAACTGCAGAAAAGGTCTACATTCAAATGATGTTAAGGGTCTGGTTTAAGACTGCAAAGAAAACTAATGAAGACGAGCCTCTGTGGACGCTGCAGCCCTGCCTGTGCAGATGTTACATCATACGCTCAGTCCTGTGTACCGTATTTGCATGCCCAACTTGCATAAATATGGTGAAGGTCAACAATTACTTGCACTCAATCTGCAACACAAAGCTTTCATCAGGCCTAAAGCTTGCAAAGGTGTTCAGCAGGAGCTACCACTAAAATAAACCCTGCTCTTCTCCCTCCCCACCCCAACTGTTTCCATCTAAATTTGCCCAAATTCAAATTACTGACAGAAAGGCAAAATTTCTGCCAAATTTCGAGTCCTACTTTCGGCTCTGGAAACTTTTCCATTGAACAGCTTCAGCATCCCCCTGGGTTGGAGGCTGCTGGGCTGCAGAGGGACCACATTGATGCTGTGCACCTGCCTGGATGGGATGTCCCTGCTCAGCAAAACCCTCAGAAAATTCAGCCTGACTATGGCAAGGTCCAGAAGGGAGGTTTTCAGCCTGATAGATGAAGTTTGGCAAATTCATAAGCATCTGGGAACAGGGCTGTAGATGAGGGAATTTAAGTCACTGTTAACATTGCTCTGTAATGTATTATGACTTTACATGCATAATTTTAATTTCCAGAAACAGTCCTTGATGCCAAGTGCTTCATAGGCAGTGGAATGACTTCCAACAAACTTGACTAAGTTTGATATCAGGCCTGCAATGACAAAACCCGGAGTCAAAATGCTTTCTTCTCCTTAAAATAAAAGATACCTTTTTTGGCATTTCAGCAGCCTTTTTCTTTGTTTCCATTTTTCCCCCACCTGATTTGGCCATAAATATTTTTTTTTTTTAATTTTTATTTTCATTTTTCATTTTATTTTTTATATTTTTTTTTCATTTACTCAAAACCTGTGTTTATAAATATGGCAACCACAAACCTCAAACCTGTACACCAGAAGATGGGCTTCTCTGAAGGTGTCACCTGGGCACATTTCCTCCTTGGGGCTTTCTTTTTGCAGATTGTGCTAATGTCTGTGAGAAATTCCTGTTATGTCATGGACCTCTGTCTGAATCCAGTGATCTGTAGTAGTTTACAGTAAAAGCTTTTGTTAATCTGCTTAAAATTGCTTTTGAAAATTTGTTGGATAATGAGTCTTAGTTTGGTGCTCTGTTCCTGTAGAACATTTTTTTGTTTTCAGTTAAGAATTTTTTTCTTTTCTCCTTGACTCCTTTCTTTTTTCTTTTTTCTTTTTTTTTTTTTCTTCCTTCAGAAATATAACTGTTGATAATCAGTTTAATGCAGATAAAACCATTACTTCTTCACTCTTCAGAAACTCTTTATGCTTCTTAATTAAAGCCTTTGTCTGAACACAAAATAATTAATACATAAAATGAAGCACAGGGAAAGAATCAACTGTGAAACTAGTCACTCAGTTGTATATTTAAACAATATTTAATCATTAGAGTAATACAGTGCTTGCACTTTTGGAAAGAAAACAAGCCTTATACTTCATGTTTATTTAACACTTTGACTAGTTCATTCTTGGAGGTATGAAATGAGGCTTATAGAGTGCCAGAGCAGTAAATCATATGTTCTGAAAATTACTGGGTCTTAAACAGTAGTGTCATTTTAAACCTAAACAGTTCAGTGGTGCACCAGCATATAAAACTGACCTCTTATAACAACATCTACTGTTTACACTGAAAGGCAAGTAAAGGAAATAAAAACAAGGCATAAAATATGGTGTAGTAAGGATGTCATTTTCTTGTGTTTCTGCCTCTATTCTGGATACTGATGGGTATGATAACTTTCATACGGCTAATGCCTTAAATACAGAGTATGTGGAAAATACCATGGATATGTATATAACTGCACATACCAACTGTGTACAGACAAAAACTTGGGTGGCATCTGACACCGAAGCTCTTTCCATTGGTATTTGCTCAGATTTTAAAACTCATTTGTCTTGGCAACATGCTTCCTCTCTTTATAGTATATATGTATATATATATATTCTTTTTCTTTTCTAACAATGTTCTAATGAAAGACTTTATTGTCAGGAGTACTGATTGGAAAAAAAAAATAAGTTCAAAGAAAATATTCAGTTTCTTTTGTGGACAGTGAATGCTGAATATTTGAATTTGTAGTTGGGATTAGCTGACACTTTTCTTGCAAGCACACAGGCGCTGGTTCATGATGGTTGGACACAAGTTCTCATAGCCAGCTATGTGCTTGGCTAACAGAATAACCAGAGGGTTTGGCTTAAAAACAATTATTTTTTTTCAAAATTGTTTATTGACACTATTTAACAAGTCATACTTCAGTGGGTAGACAAGCTTTCATGTAAAATACATCAATGAATATTTCTAGGGAAAACCCAGAGACTGCCCTCACCCAGAAACAGCAGTCACCTCCAAGGCCTGGGGAAACAATACAGAATTTACCACTCTTCTCAGCCTGGCACAGTTCAGTATTAATACAGGTTTACCATCCAGTCTCAGAGAAGTTATTAATTCTCCTAACTGGATAACTATTGTCTGTTAACAATAAAAAACAGAAGCCCTTTCCCAAACACCAGCCAGCCTTTACCCTGCTACATGGCCACCCCTCTAGCCACCCTGGTCCATGTCTGTGGTCCCTTGGTGGGCACTGGTGGGCAGAAATGCCATGCTGCTTCTGGCCCCTCAGCATGCCGGAGATCTATTATTTTATTTTATTTTATTTTATTTTATTTTATTTTATTTTATTTTATTTTAGGGAAGAATATACCACCAAGTGGTAAGGACCAATGTTAGCTATGCTAAATCGTGCTAAGGATGATATTGATATTGTTTTGCAATTAGATTCTGCAATGTTTCTTGGGCAAAAAAACATACTGGTTTTAAGGCTATGGACTATTTTTTTCTGGACATGAATATCCAAGTCCTACAAGCACATCATGATGCTGATGAAGAGAAGTGATGGGTCGAAATCTGAAGAATTCTTGGAACAGTATTTTTATTAGTTTGGGTCTTGAAAGAATGGAACCCTGAAACTCTAATGAAGAATATTTTAAAAATATGATCCTTCAATTAATTGTATCAGTTGTGTTTGTGAACTATCAATAACTTGCATTATTAATGAACACACAGTGTTAATATTAGTTTATTTGTCATTTGGAACATGACTTTTGAGTTAATCATACAAATCATGGCACATTCAATTTTGATTAACGTGTGAAGTTCATGCAGGCTTTGTTAAACAAATATTTATTATGTGTGATGTATTATAAAGTAACACGTTTTTTTTTTCTCAGTCTTGGGTCCTACATGCAAATACCTTTGAATATGGTGAAAACTTTAATATGCAAGCAGACATGCTTTTGTTTACAAGGAAATTGAATAAATCATGAGATTCCCCTGTGTTTATTATTATTATTTTTTAATCAGATATGATCTCCCTTGCATGAAGGTGGTTGCAGTTTGTAAAGTCTTGCAGTGGTCTGCACGCACTGTATGGGCTTTCACATGCAGGTTGTTTTGTGGTATTGCTGCAATAATTTACTCCTTGGTTCTACTTTTGCTCTGTTTCAGTTCAGTTGGAGAATGGGGCTGTCATTCATTTAGCAATGCACATGTTGCAGAACTGGAATTAGTGTTTAAATTTTGAACTGGAAACGATAAATTGTTTCTTATGCATGACTTCATCTGCAGTTAGTGCTACAAGTCTCAGTCTTCAAATGAGGGGTTGTGCTGACATGGTCTGTCTGCCTCCACTCCCCTCTACCTTGAGTTTCCCATATCTTGACCTATTGTGCTGCCCAGGCATGCTTTAATATGCAACACTAGTTGCATTATTGCCAAATTGTTAATAATAATGGAGTATTTCAACAGCTTAGTAATGCTTAGTAATGTTTAATAATGCTGAAATACTGTTTTGGGAAGTCTTACACTTCTCTTTATTCATGTGTGTGCATGACTGTTGGGATAGGGAATGCAATGGCACAGTCTTCAGGTGGCTCTTTGCCAATTAAATGGATTTTGAATGGAAGGAGTATTTTTGATTTAGATAAAAATGCTAATGGGCCATTCAATTCTTATGAAACACAATATTGTCAGTCAGAAATCTTTAAAAATGAAGAGTGAAATCTGATACTGTTAGCAGTAGTAAGTACCTTTAAATCTGTTTTCTGATTCTGAGAAATGTTAAGGCTTTTGTGATTTTTTTTTTTCTGATGCTATGAGTGCTAAGAGCTTAATTTAAACATTAGTAAAAGTTCAGAGATAGACATAGCAACGTGGTTCATGTAGTATCAGACTTCAAAAAACTACCCAAGTCACAAAACTGAAGGTAAAAATCCCATGAATAACAACATGTTTAACAAGTTTCTCTTGAAAGAGGGACATGTTCTGAAGGCCAGTTTTGCCAAGTTTATGTTGGGCAATAGGCCACATCTTAAAATTGGTAGGAGGATTAAGATTATTTTATTTGGAGATGAAATATATATTCTATTGAAAAATATAAATTTATAATATATAATTCGTGTAATGTATTCTGATTTAAACGGTGCTCAGCCCCTTCTTTAATATAGTCAAAGCAAGGTCTTGGTTCTGAAAAACCTGATTCAATTTTATTATTATTATTATTTTTTGATTCTTGACTGTGAAATACTTCATTATTAAAAACAATTTTTTTTTGATAAATGATCTGTCAACAATACATTAATTTTTATTTTTTTTTTATGTTTTTTGGTTTGGTCAGTAAAATAGGAACTTTGGTTAGGAGCCAGGCAGCACGTAACTTAGCAAGGGCTAGAGCATACTTCAGTGTTCATTCAATTCAAGCACGTCTGCTTTAACTAGTTTCAGTGTAGCTGTTACAATTTTCATCCATAATATATGATCAGTTTGTAAGAATTTCCTCTACATGTGAGAAACATATTTAATGCTAACATTCTCAAATTGGAGTTAGTTATAAATAATGCACTAATAGATGTGAAGGAGCATAAATGATTCCTTTGTGTTGTACCTGTGAGGTTGTTAGTGCATCTTTAAAAAACAAACAAAAACACTTTTTGCGTGATATTTATTCCCATCTCTTCCATCAAAGGGGTTACAGTCTTTGTACCTTTTTATGTAAATTAAAAATCTTTAGCCAGTTCTGTGTCAAAAATAAATAGTTGAATGAGCTTGCAGACAACATTTATTTTGTATGTACATTAATGGGCACTTCCATTTTTTCCTGCAGGCTAGAATCCACTTTGAAATTCATGTTTGATAAATTCCCTGGCTTTCCGAGTAATTTAGCTGTCTATAGGGCTGTTGATCCTTTGAGTGTATTGCTGAACCATTGGGACTTGTGCACCACATCTGCATATCCAAGTTCAAATATATACTCAAGATGATTGGTTTAAACTTTAAGTTGTTGATCTTATTCCTGATAGATTTGTTAGATTGTCTCCCATTTCATTTCTAAAATCTGTGCCTAATCCATAAATACCCCTTCTTAAATATGTCTCCAATAAATTCACTGATTGAGTTAGTCATTTTGTAAGCACAGAGTGAAATTAATATTCAACACAGCCTAATAATCTTAAGACACAATGCTGTCTGATATTGTGTACATGAATGAGAATTTGAGCAGGGCACTTACAGCTCAGACTGAGTCGAGGTACTACTTTCCAAAGTAGCACACTTCCCTTTGAAAATAATTTTACTCCTTCTGAGCATTTAAAAAGTGACCAGGTTTTCACTGGGGTATTAAATAAGCAGGCAATGCTTCAGTTTGTAGGTCTTCCTCATCTTTTCTAAATGTTACGCTAGTTCAGCTTTGTTTTTTCCAAGGGCTGATTTAGGTTCGTGTTTGATGTCAGAGCACTCAGCAAGAGAGGACAATACAGCAGATGTAACAACAAAATTTACAGCACATTGAGAGCTACAGCAAGAAACAGCCGCCTGCAAATTCCAGCCAGGCTTATTTCAAATATAAACTGTCCTGAACTGCTGTGCAATACCCTCTAGACCAAAGGCACTCCTTTTCTGCCATATGTCCCCCTTCTGCTCGGGGTACTGCGCGTATTCCAACCAGGTAGGACGTACTCCAGTGAGGGGCGAGGGGCTCATGCACTGTGCAGCCTCCGAACAAAGAGAAACAAGGACATTCACAGGAGCTGTGTCAACAAAAGCTGGAGCATTCCTTTCTCTGAGCAGTTTTCACCTTTTTTTTTTGCTCAGTTTATTTTAAATGCTGTAGGTTCCCTTCATATATTTGAAAAAGAATGTAAAAGCTGCACCATGAATATAAATTAATCCAACAATCTTTCTGGCCACATCATCAGTTGTTCTGTTACAGTGCTACTTGTCTCTTTTCCTGGCAGCATTTTTAGGTACAACCTGATCTGAAATGATTTTTTTTTTTTTTAATTTATTCTGAAATATATGATAACCACTCACATAATTTTAATATGGAAGCATTTTTTACATTGCTATTAATTTTAGAGGATTTACATTTTTTTTTTCTTTTTCTTTTTCTTTTTTTTTAAATTCCATTGATTAAATTTCTCAACTTGAGAAGACGAGGCAGGGGTGTTTTGTTTTGCTAGAGGTGTCTGTAGGTTAGTGGTACAGGGTGTAATAACCTACTCTAACACTACAGACCTTCAGTTGCATTACACTTCTCTCTTTTTTGTTTCTGTTCTTTATAAGAAGATTATTCTAATAATGTACCTTGTGTGGTCTTTCAAGGTAAATTCCAATAAGTTCCTTGTCTTAATTAATAAAACCGATCCGACTAGTATTACCAGGAGTCAAATTTAGAATCTCTTGGGCATTTTTGTGATAGAGAGGCACAGAGATGCAGTGGGAGGGTTTTCTTGGTTGTGTGTTGTTATTGTTGTTGCTTTTTTAATAACATGTGAAAACTCATCACTGATGCTAAATTCTTAGCTGAGGTTTAATGAACTGAACTGATGAGTAACAAAAGGCTTAGGGAAATGCATCTCTTAATGCATCACTTTTTTTGAAGCTAGTGTAGATTTTATGGTTTTGAAACTAGCGTAGATCTGTACAAGTATGTCTCTGTCCTGTCTCACTGGGGTTAATGTTTATCCCCTTAAAAGTCTTTAATTATTTTTCTATTGTGTTGTATGTGCTTTTTGCAGGGGAGAAAAATGGGTGGAAGTGTCAGAGAAGGGGGAGAGTAAGAGTCCTCCACTCTGAAATTAAATTTTTCATTTTATATAAAATCAAGTTTGCTCAGAAGCAGTACCACGGTGCCATAATGTTTAACATGATTTACTACTTTGCTCACTTAAATTAACAAATTGGACCATATTTCATCAAGGTAATTAAGCACATCTATAACCTTAATAATGTGACTCTCATATGTGCAGTCCTACTGAAGTCCATAGCCTAACTTTGCCTTCAAAACTAAGCACATCCAAATCTCTTTGCCAGAGCAGATCCGTGCCACCTTTATCTCCTTATTTTGGGCTATCAACTGTCCCGTGTCTGCTGCTTTGCTTTGTGCAGGATGTATGTTGACTCGGAATGAAGAGTGGAGACGCTTATACCCAAAGTGGTTTTAGGTTAGTGATCATGACCTTGGTCTATTTTTGTCACTAAAATATGGATCTTCCCTGCCACTGAAGAACTAAACTTTAAAATCTTTTGGCTCCGAGTCTGTGATTGGAAATTCATAAGATGTGTTTTTGGTGGTCCATGCTGCCCTTTTCTTCTCTGATTTCTTTCTCTGCTGGGCTTAATTTCCTGAAATAATTGACTCCGTAGCTGCCATGACTGTTTCTTGGTAAGCAAGGCGGGGCTGGATCTTCGTTCTCCAGGGAAGTAACGGCCTGAGCGAAGGGATTTTCCTGGGTGGAAAGCGGAAGAACCCAGCTGGGTGCCCCCTGCAGAAGTGCTGTTAGACGAGAAATACTCATGTTTGTTTGCTCTGTTTATCTTTCCAGTGAAAAAGCTTCCTCTGGGAAGAGTGTCAAGGGAGCGGAGCCTGAGACTTACTGACCACTTCTGCCTTTTTCCAGTATGTTTCCTTTGCAGCCATTTAACATGAAACAGTGTTTGAATTCATCTTCCACATCCTTGAAGTGACACAACCACAATAAGGACACAGAGGTTTTAAGTGTGCTGTGCAGGAATGTCCACATGTAGTTTATATACCAAGATGTGCATGTTTTAAACCACACCATACACTGAAAAGCAGTTTTGCATGTTCCTAAAAGCAGATGTGAGCAGATCTGGAGGCAACCAAAGCAAAGGTTTTCTGTAACGTTTCATGAGCTTTACACATATTTTGCATGCCTTCAAATTTTAGAAATGTCTGCTAGCTGTCTGCAGATGTGTCAGATGCATGTGGCTTGGGTGTGTGCGTGCTCATGTGCACACTGCATGTGAGTGCAGAACCTGCGTTCAGTCCATCTTCAAATGGATTCCATGTCCATGGGTTTCCTCCTTGATCTTTAAGGTGTCCAGCTGGATTGAGAAAATCTCTCATAATTTTATATTCCTTTCCAGATTCTGTTGCAGTCACTCTGGTTTAATCTGAGCAGTACCTTTTCTTTCAGATTCTTCCCACTCCACAGAGCAATTCTGGGCACTTTTGCGTTTTGGAAAAGTTTTTATCACCCCTCTTATCCTGCTCATCTGTTACTTCTTTCTCTTGGACATCAGCTGTTTTTTGGTCATTTCTAGGACATTTTTGTTGTCTCTTTCCATATCTTTACCACCTCACAGATTTCCTGCACTTCTGTTTGCTGTGTGCTGCCCATTGAGGCTTTCTGCTCCCAGGAGCCCCCTGCTTCTCCCCGAGCCCCCAGGTCCCCAACGCCTCCACTGCCCTCCATCTGCTCCCTGTTCCCTGCTGCGGCCAGCCCCGAGTTAGCTGTGGTCAATTTTTGTTTCATATTGCAGTCAGTATTACATAAATAGTGGAAGCTTGTCCTTGCCCCCGGTGATTGATGGGGAGGTATATTTGTACATATCGATTGAGATAAAAAATTAGTAGTTTGCAATAGGAAAGGCAAATTAGTCATCAGAAGGAAGGTGCTTGGAGTATTTTAAGAGTTCCTTGATTAATTCTCATGCTGTGAGTTCTTCTGACAGTAAGTTTTATGTCCTGAGATGTGGGAGGATGAGGCAGTAGTATCGGGTTATTGCAAATTTTACTTTTACTCCTCGCTGATTTATTTTACTGGCACTCTCTGCGATTAGACACAGAGGGCTAAAAATGACTTCATTTTGGGGTGACAACTACACTTTTCTCTGACTGAATTAGGATGCAGAAACAAGGGTGGAGGCTTTAGCTACAAAAATATATATATTTTTTTTCATGAAAATTAATATTTAAAAGCCAGAGTGTGTAAAATTTCAATAGTCATAATCTGTGGTGATATGTCCATCACCTCTAAAAGAAGAAAGAACTCATTCTATGATACACTGATAAGTCTCAAAAGTAATTTTTTGTCTGCTTACTTGACATTTTTTTTCCTAATGACCTCACTGAATGCAGTTTTTAATCAGCATCCTAGGAGGCTGGGAGCCCTCCATCTTTTCCTAAAATACTTTCCACTTTTCCAAGGATTTTGTGGCATTTTTTAAGTTTTCTCTTATTACAAACTATAATAAAATTCTTACCAATAAAAAATGGCTTATATTTGGCACTTTTAATTTGTCCAAGAATAATTTAGATAGAAATTCCAATTACTTTGCAAGAAAAACATTTGCTACTGTAGTCTCTCAGCTTGTTTAAAAAGAAGTCTTTGATAATTTGCAAGCATTTCTCATGAAAGGCAATTTTACTTAACTTGAATCCAGAAGGAAAAAAAAAAGATGCACAGAGGTTTCAATTTTTAAACTGATAACAAAGCCCTATATATGTGCTGTTACATTTCAGCACAAAGAGCATGCAAAATAACCTTTTTTTGGTTAATGGTAGAAAAAAAGATTTAATTGCTCTGAAACACTTATTCTATGTATTATCTCGTTGATTAGAAGACGGTTGTAAATGACTTATTCAACGTAATTGCAAACGCTGGTATAGAAACCAAAAGTAAATTGTATGCCTTTGCAATCTGAAGAATAGTAAGTTTAAACACTTTTAATTGTAAGAGTTTTCTGAAGTTAGCAGAGGTACAATATTTAAGATTTAGACTTTTCTTGGAGGTGTGAGTGTTGGTGCCCATCAGATTGAACTAGAACAACAGTGTTAGCAAAGTGTGCCTTGAACCATGTCAGCAATTCTGCAGTCTTTTTTAATGTCCGCTACAAGGGTAACCATCTGTTCCTTATCTTCTGACTCTGGTGTTGAGTAGTGAAAGGTGTATTGTTGTTCTGCCACCTTGTCACAGTTTGCTCTTGGCCAGTTTTCCTTGCCACAAGATGGAGCTCTGAAAATGATGGCTTTCTGCAGTCTGAAGACCATTCTCAATTTTCATATCATGAAAAAAATCACAATGAATTAGATGTGGGAGGTGACTGGTCCATGCTATGGGTGAGCAGGATGCTGTAATCATGGTAAATCTGCAGAATTAAGAAATATAGGTGCTGGTATGAGAAAGAAGGAAAGCTCCACCTGTGAACTGCTGCCACTGTGGGGAAGCCTCCAGAGATGTTTTTCCACCAGCACTTCAGCTACTTGTTGTGCAGCAGCTGTCTGCAGGACACAACCACCCAAAACACTGAGCAAGAAGCAACACGTGTTCATGCCTAGAAGCATGAGAAATAAATTAGATGTTGGAGAGCAGAAGGCAACCCTTCTTGTTTGAAGGTTTGCAGAGGAGATCCACTGTCCCTGCCTTGTTTGGGAATGGACACACCGTCTGTCATTTCACCTCTGATCAGCACATGGCTGATCAGCTCCAAGACCTGGAAGGACAAGTTCAGCACATGCCTCTGGGTGGAGCGCTGAAAATGTTCCCAGCCCCGCATCAGGCACCCAGCCATCCTCTGCTGCCAAGCTGAGGTTACACCAAAATACCTGCAGATCAAAAAAAATAATCTTGCCATGGAGAGGATGAGGAGAATTTGGCTGTGCCATTTGTGTTCAGTCTTGTAATGATTTTCTGAGAGTTGCGAGAGCTCTGGTGGGCTTTACTGAGAGGTGAGGTCCTCTGCAGGTGCCTGCTCTCTGCCACTGATTTGTGTCACTTCACCCCCCAGTTTGTGCCACTCTCCCAGTGTAACCCAGAACCATGCAGGTACTGATTTGGGGCAGAACAAGATGTAAAACAAGAGCAGCCTAGACAGAGTGTAGTGTGCAAAGCTGCTACCCAGCAAAAAGGAGCGAAACAAATCAGAAAATAAGAGTGAGGTTATAAAGGCCCAAAACACATATACTAAGAGCCTGCATGGTTTTGTGCTGCATTTCCATCTGGCTTTGCTGCAGCCCCATGTATTCCCAGGTCACTAGTTAAATTGAGGAGGAAGGCCCGTGCTGCCTCACGCTGCACGTGTGTCCACATGAGCCAGGGGCACCCTGAGAACATCACCCGTCTTCTCCATAGCCACCCCAAGTATGAGTTTTGAGCTATTTACTGTGGACTAAGATACTCGATTATTCTTTTAAACCATTGGTTTAGACTCTCCAGCGAGTACAGTCAGTTCTCATTAGTTGCCAGCATTGGAAGCCCATGGTATATTTAGACATCATATACATTTGTCAGTGAAGAGGAGCTTAAATGATCTACTTTGTTCACTGCTTAATTATGTTATTTTACTGTTCCTGAAAACCTGACACAAGGCAAATTTACATTACTGTGCTCCTAATTAGCCAATAATCCTTAAGGATTTGAATGATACATACCCAAAGTAATTTCCTCGTTCACTAAATATGAATTTCCTTACGTTAGGTTAAGAAGATGGCACAATGACAGCAGGCATCGTGATGATGACAGCTCTCAACTTGTTTGTCTCCGGAGTCAAAATCTATTAAAAGACACATAATGATCTCAGCACTTTCTTAAGGTGTAGGATGTGAAATCAATAACTACCTATGTACAAAGAGGAACAAAATCACAGAATCACAGAATCACAGAATTTCTAGGTTGGAAGAGACCTCAAGATCATCGAGTCCAACCTCTGACCTAATGCTAACAGTCCCCACTAAACCATATCCCTAAGCTCTACATCTAAATGTCTTAAAAATGTACCTCTTTAAGCTGTTGGTAGGTTTCCCACCACTCCATGCTACTGAATGGTGGAAAATATTTGTAGTCCTGATTTCCTGAACATGATCCAAGCTGTGTCTTGTCATGCATTCATCATCTCTGTAGCTTCCTAGCTCAAACAGGAATGCACACTTGGAGGTAGGATGCTCCAAAGAGGAGGCCTCGTAGGGTCCTCATACCTCAAACACCATTTGTTTGGTACCTGATTTACAGAATCAAAGAACGGTTTGGGCTGGAAGGGAATTCCAGGTGTGCTCAATTCATGTATGAGGTACAGTGGATCTTGGCTTTGTCCATGCCCCTGGTTGTTGTATGTTGAGAGATCTTAAGCTTTGTTGTTGCTGCAGTTGGGTTGGTTGGGATGGGGTGAGGATGGTAACACTTTGCTTTTTCCACTACAGACAGTTCAATTAATGCATTGCTACATTTAATCTTTTTATTGAATCCAGATGCTACAGCAATGGGTGTATAAAAAATAATTAAGATAAATAGACTACAAGGACTTTACCATTGCCAGTTGTTGTAACTTGGAGCTACACAGCAAAAGTGGATTGCCAGAAAATTATTTAAATTTCTAACTAGTGCAGAAAACTTTCTGACGCTGTCTGGTGGCATATGTACAGATCTAAATACCTTCTTCAAAGATTCTTTTCTGCATGTCTCAGACATAAATTTATGGCACAGAATGGAAATATAGTTTTCAGGCTTCTTGTAGAATTCTTCCAGTGACTTTGTAAAATAAAATAAAAATGAAAATAAATAAATAAATAAATAAAAAGACTGAATGCAGAATGGGTGAATAAAGACCATATCTGTCCTCTACCTCACAGTCAGCTTATGCCCAGTGTTGCTGATGTTAGACCAAGAAATGCTCCTCCTTGGGGAGAAGTAGTAAAAAAATAAAAAAAGAAAAAGGAAAAAAAAAAAAGTGTCCCCTCCCCCCCCCGCCCAAAAAAAAAAAAAAAAGTAAACTTATCCCTGCTTGGATGGGACATGCCTTGAATATTTTGGACCAAGTACAGAGAAGGCTGCTGTTGGCTGCAGGAGACAGGAATCAACATCCTTCATTCCTCAAAAAAAAAAAAAAAAAAAAAAAATGTAGAGCACATTAGGTGCATGTGTGTGTGTTTCATACAGGGTTTGATCCAGTCAAACAATAAGCAATGAGCTCTGTTTGTGGAGTGCTGAGTCCTTGTTAGTTTCAGTGGGAGCCTATGGCATTTAACATTAAATGGGAGAATTTGGGAGAGATTGAGCACACCATTCATATGCATTTTGCTCATATATCAGCAAAGTAGATGTATCTGCAATTGAGTATGCACTTTGTTAGGTTAAGAAACATTTCTTTATGGTCAGTAAAGCAAGTGAATAAAATTGAGAGAGAAATATATATAGTGTCAGCTTGCCTCTATGCAAAAATTATTGTATTTTCTGTTGTAAAGACAAAGCGTACAGAAAGAAAAAAACATAATCGTGCTACTGTATGATCATCCTATATAAGCACATTAGCAAAGCACTATGATACCAGTCATATTGTGAACCTAAAGCCACCCCTAATTAAACTGTCTGCATCCCCCAGCATTTTCCTGTAATGATGTCAAGCCGTGCAGCAATTAGTTGTCCCTCTATGAATGTAAACACTGTTTGTAAATCATATAAATTTAACCTGCTTTGCTTATTGAAAAGCTCCTAAAACTGAATTAATTAGTATTGTAGATTTTGGAATTAAAATTTATTGCATCATTTTTGAATGTCTTGATATAATATTTTCTCTGATTCATAGCAATTAATTTTGGTAGCAAAGGTAGCACTTATTAAAAATCTCAGATATAATTTGGGGTAGGGCTAATGGTGTGTATAATGGCATGCAAAATATTTTATTGCACTACCACAATTGCTGTGGGTTTATTTTAAATCAAGATTTAGTCCATTCAAAGGAAGAAAGTGCCCTGACCTTTCAGCTTTCTCCATTTGGTACCCACCGTACTACTTCAATCTAATTTGAATGTTAGGTTTGAATACTGAAGAAGTATGCCCTTATGCAGTAGTTCATCTTCTCTTTAGAGATCAGACTAAATGCCCGTGGCAATATGCTAGGAAACATAGCACATTACCATGAAATAGCTCCATTAGAGACAAAGAAATGTAAACAAAACAAACACATTTGCCACTGTTTTTAGCTCAATTATATTTCTCCTATTGATGGTGTTGCATAAAATGAAAAAGTGCTCAAGACCTAAATTTAGTAAACCTTTTGTTGCAATTTACTCCAGAAAAACCTCTGTTGCTGGAGGTGGATGGTTTACCTGAGCCATCAGCTACATAGCACGTTTATGGTTATTGTATTTTACAGGTTGATAGATTTTTATATTCTGTCCAAGTCAGGATCTTACACCACCTGGTTTATTATTTAGTAATTTACAGTGCAGTCAGGCATGTTTGGTTTAATGTAGGATAAACTTATAAATCTATTGTTCCTCCAGTTGCTGGGGTTGGTGTGCAATGAACTACAGAGCTTGATGCGTACATACATTTCAGCTCTGCTTATTTTCTTTGATAGGGAAGCAGGCAATAGATAACACAGTGACAGTAGCATCCCAGGGGATAGCAAAATGTGAGAGCAACACACCGTCAGGTTAGTAGGTCATTATTGTATGAGCACTGAGCCATTAATTGACTACTGTACCAGGCTCAATCTGTGTCAGATTATGGCTTTTGGCAGCAAGGACTGTTATCTAATAGCTAACTTTGCTTCTTGACTATCTTTTTATTAGGTTTTCTGATAAAATTATACATAATAGGTAAACATATTTGTTACACTTAAAAAAACCCAAACATACAGAATAGTGGTAATATCAGTAGATAATTTTACACATAACTACCATCTAGCAGAGTGCTTTTGCTAATAGTATTGTGTAGATTTTTTAAAAACTTATTAAGAAGCTGAGTAGACAGATACTTCATTTAATGGGACTAGATATTGCTGGTGCAAGGCTGTTAGAAATTGATATCTGGCACCCGAGTTATTTTTACTAGTTTTAAGCTTTGGGTAGGGGTAAGAATAAGCGGGCTACATCAACAACAACAAACAGCATTTGAAGGAGGCTTGCTAGTTGCTAGTGCAATCTGCTTTAGGAACAAAGCAGGGACTGCCAGCTCTAGCACAGCCAAGGAGCACATCATGGGACCACTGAGCAGCAGCCCCGTGGTGTGTTTGGGCAGCACCTGGTCGGTGGGGCTCTGGGCTACCCTGCTGGGGGACAGTTTGGTGAGAAATCAGGGCATGCGGTGGATTTGAATAAAAAGTCACCTGTTGTTTGTAAACAGGAGAAGGTCCATGCCTTTATGGGGGTGAATATGTCGGCACTATGAAGCCAGGGTGAAGGAAATGGTATTTATGGTATTGCTTAAAACATAGGGAGGAAAAGGTTTCTTCTTAATCCCCTCTTACAAGCCACCAAAGTTGTGCTGCTGTGAGTCAGTTTGATGCTGCTGGAAGCATGTAGGGTGATCCTCTGCCACTCATGTCAATTGGAAAGCAAATTCCTGGCTTTAACAAATGGGCTGGGAGAGGCTGAAGAAACTGGTGTTTAGCCCAGCTCTCAGTTTGGGCAGGATTTTGGTCTGGGCTTAAGGGAAACCCTGACTCTAGTTCAAATATGATTTCAGATATCTGCCATCTTTCAGTGAGATCTTCAGGGACATTTCAAGATGGAACTAAGATGCTGTTTTTTCTCATCTCTAGACCTGTCAGAAACAAATCCAGGTATTCCAGTCCAGATGAGAGCATAATATGAGTCAAATATTGCTCATTTCTAAAAAGTGCTACGCTAAAATCTGTTTGTGGGATTGCTCAGACTCGGTAATATATGTGCGTGCATCTGTGGGCTTGACTCTAAAAATAGTGATCATATTTTCTGTAATTCCTCCAAGGGATTGAAGAGCTGTTGTCAGGGTTTTGGGGTGCATCAGCTGGGGCCACTTGCATTCGCGCTCTGTAATGCATCTGCTGGTGTTTGACAGTGTTGCTGAAGTGATAGAGGCCGAGTCTAATTTCTGTTCCCAACGACAAATCGACCTGCTTGTGACCTTGGGCAAAATAGTTAATCCAGCCAGCCCTCAGTTTCCCTATTTTGCTCTCCATTAAAAATGATTTGCTGCCTGAGCGTGTCAGGCACTGCATGAGAACCCAGTGTGATTATTAATAATTATCAATATAGAGAAAAGTGTGAGAAGATGGCAAAGGAAGGCAGAGACCTTTATCTCATTAGAATTGTATTTAGATTGAATGTTATTATAGCTAATAGTTCGTGGATCCCATTTTTCTGCCATATGTCTACATTTGAATAACTTCCATTGGATTTCTCGCATATTTAAAAGACACGGATAAAAATGTGCAACAACTGAGCTCTGAGTATTTCATCTCATTTTGTTATTCTGTGCTTTCTCCTTTCTCTTACTGCAAAATCATTTCTAGAAATTGGATAGCAATATGTAAAATATGTTTTTCAGGCAGTGAAGTCTGATTACATTGATTCTACACTATGTAGTGCTCTTAATGGAGATTTCTGGTTTCCATTTACTGTAAATTTCTGGTTACCATTTGCTGCATCATGTGATGAGGCTGTTTCTATGTTCTCTGCTGCTTCTTGTCCCCTTGGTATTTTTTTAAAAACTCATTTGGAAGAATTAACTACCTTTTACGTATTTAAAATTTGACTCCATGGAAATCGATGTACAAATAATTTTTATGGTTACAATAAGTAGGTTCCATAACACAATACAAATATCTGTATGTAAATCTTGCCTTGGAGGTAGCTATCTACTGTACATCCCAGTACTTATCCCACTTTCACACCTAATTTTCTTTGTGAATCACACATAAAACTCACATATTCTCTGCTGTGCAATGAAATCATGAATTCTTAGCATGCCCACACATAAGATGTTTCTCTGAGAATAATATCCATAACTATTTTTTAAGAAA
Organism: Anas platyrhynchos; assembly: GCF_047663525.1. Taxonomy (NCBI): domain Eukaryota; kingdom Metazoa; phylum Chordata; class Aves; order Anseriformes; family Anatidae; genus Anas; species Anas platyrhynchos. The sequence continues at coordinate 39,720,505 of NC_092592.1, read as the reverse complement.
AAAAAAGCTGAGGAAGGTTTTGGTGCACCATTTATTTTTATGATAATTTAAATATGTTAATACTGTACCTAAGAGTTTTATATACATACACATTTTGCATAAAGTAGCGCTTTTACTCCCAAGCTACGTTTTGCAAGGCTGGGAGGGGGAGAGGGAAACCTGTTCATTGCACAGAAGGCATCTTTGGACACAATATTAAATAACATCATAAAACTACATTCTCTCCAGACTTTTAACAACTGTCTTGTACTGCATGGCATCTCAAAAACATATATTTCCTTTTGCAAACAGGTGTTTTAAAATTAATCCTCACAAATTTGTGAGAGCATTTAATAAAAGTATATGTGCAGTCGGTGTGCCCCTGGAACCTGGGCTGTGACAAATGGCTTTGTGCCGGGTGGAAGCGCATTTAAATTTCTTTTTATTTTTTTGTTCTCTCCTTCCTCCCACTTCTGCCTGTGAAACTGACTTACAGCAGCCATCACCAGGCATTTTTCTTAGAGGC